>NC_040903.2:86728778-87030268 GCF_004126475.2 Phyllostomus discolor
CAAAGTAGCAGGACACAAAATTAATATCCAGAAACCAGACGCATTTTTATATGCCAGTAATGAACTAACAGAAAGGGAAATTAATAAAACAATCCCATTCACAATTGCTAAAAGAATAAAATACCTAGGAATAAACCTAACCAAAGATGTAAAAGACCTATACTTGGAAATATAAGACACTGAAGAAAGAAATTGAGGAAGATACAAATAAGTGGAAGCATATACCATGTTCATGGAAAGAATTAACTTCATTAAAATGTCCATAGTACCCAAAGCAATCTATAGATTCAATGGAATTCCTATCAAGATTCCAATGACATATGTCACAGAACTATAACAAACATTTCAAAATTTCATGTGGAACCACAAAAGGCCCCTCATAGCAATGGCAATGCTGAGAAAGATCAAAGTTGGAAGAATCATGCTACCTAGTATGAAACTGTACTATAAGTCCATAATGATCAGAACACCAGGGTACTGACATAAAAATGGGCACATAGATGAATGGGACAGAATAGAGAGCCCAGAAATAAACCCATACCTTTATAGTCAATTAACATTCTACAGAAGAAGCAAGCACATACAATGGTTTATTCAAAAAAATGATGTTGGGAAAATTGGATGGACACATGCAGAAAATTGAAACTAGACCACCTTCTCATACCATACACAAGAATAAATTCAAAATGGATTAAAGACTTAAATACTAGACCTAAACCATACAAATCCTAGAAGAAAACATAGATAGCAAAATCTCGGACGTTGCTCATAGCAATATTTTATTGCATATATCTCCCCAGGCAAGGGAAACAAAAAATAAACAAACAAATGGGGCTACATCAAACTAAAGAGCTTTTGACTTGGTTCTTTTGAATAAATTTTATTTGTGACATGATTAACATTTCTAAACACTTTTTAAGGAAGTTTTCCTGTTTTAGGTAAAATCCATATAACATAAAATTTCATGTAAAATTCAAATAACAAAAAAATCCACTATTTTAATTATTTAAAATGTACAATTTGGTGGCTTTCACTATACTCACAATGTTGTGCAACCATCACCTCTAGCTAATTTGAGGACATTTAAAATATGTTCTTCAAAGGGTAAGATGAAAGCCTATTTTGAAGATTCATTTTTTTGACTTCCCAAAATCATTTAATTTCATGCCTTTTACATTTTTGACCTCTTAAATATAGCTGCAATATACATCCTTGAACACAAATTTTTGTCTGAATTTCTGATTACTTCCTTAGATCAGATCAATAGAAGTAAAGTTGTTGGACTCAAAGAGTGAGATCACTATTAAAATTCTGGCTATATATTGCCATGTACCATGGCTATTTCTACTTCCTTAATAATATACACAGTAGCACTGAGGGCTAATATTTTAAGAATGTTTACTATTTCAAAGTGGGGAGGGATTCATGATATCTTTACTAATAGTCTCTTTACTCATGGCTCCCACCCAGTGCTTGATTTGTAATATCTATATATAACAGATTAGCTGTCATATTCTAACTTAAAACCCTCCTTTAGTATTATTTACCTTCAACATTGACATTATCCAAACAAGTGATTTCATCACCTGACACTGTGAAGTTTCTTTTTACTTACTGTCTCTGTGGTCTTAGACAACTAAACTCCTTAAAGCCTCTGTTTTCTCATCTCTAGGATGGACACCTCAGGTACCTAAGTTTTGCTTAAGGATGAATTAATATCTGTGTCAGTATACTATCTAGTAGAATAAATTTTTCACAAATGGTAGTTAGTTTTAATTAAAATAACTGTAAAACCAATCTCTAAAAGATAGTCAATGAAATATTTTCTTAGTATTTATTCCCAAGGAAAAGGTACAATATATTTAGAAAAAATCTATATTAGGCTGCATCAAAGCATAAGTTCTTTATAACTTCTTATCCTAGAACAGCATCTAGTATATAATAGGTGCTCAAGGAATATTTTCTGACTGAGTCAATGTTGAGTAGCTTTTCTTCACACCACTGGAGGTCTCCCATCTTTAAGAGACCCCTCCAAAAAATCTCATCTTTTCAAATAAAGCCTATAAAAAAAGGTCTGCTCATAAATATCCAAACTTTTGAGCATATGTTATGCTTTCTTTTTTAAAAAAGAAAAAATTACATCAAATAAATGAGTTATGTACTCAAAATACTTTTCCGTTTTTTAAAGATCACACAGTTCTTTTTCCCTAAGCTATGGGGCATTGTTTCCCACATAGATGTAGTGGGAAGTACAATGTCTAGGTGGATGACAACTAACTGCACGTGATATGAACATCAGAACTGAATCACAAGACAAAATGACAAAAAATGAACCAAAAGAGAAAGGTTAATTTTAGGTTCTTTTTTATTAAATTAGTGTGTTTTAGGGAAAGTTAATTGTATATGAAATTAATCTATTTATATGTATCATGTATCAGAAACCCCTAAAAAACTTATTACAGTTTCCCTTCAACAAGTGATGCATTTGAAAAAGTGGGGACACCAACTTTTCTCACATTCCCAAGAATTTCAAGAATGAAATTCTCAAGAATTTCTCACATTCCCAATCAATATAGTAGAGTTTTATAACTTTTCTTTAGTGAAATTTTACAAAACCCTTTAAGGTAACTGAATATGGGAAGCTTTTCCTAAGTTACTGCTTGAAATGTAAACTAAAAATGTCTAAATAGCATTTATTTGCCTGATATTTATTAAAGAAAATATCCATAAGAATAGGGTGTTACTAGCAAAACTGGTAAATAAGCCAATAATTTTGGACACATATTATTTTTTCCAATAATATGTAATTAGAGGGTGTGAGAGAAGCATTTCAATTAAAGTTACCCAGTAATAGAAAGAAATCACCATTTCCAATTATATACTTTATATAAAAGAAGAACTAAAGTTTTGTAGATATTTAATATGACATTTTGTTATAAGAAATGAATGTAGTATTCAAATATTCTGTGTGTCTGTGTGTGTAAATCTAATGAATACATAAAATTCTGCCATTCTATTGAGCACATAAGAATATTTAAGCATCTTTAGGCAGTTACAAACCCACCCTCAAAATAAAATCTGATATGACCTTCTGTAAATCTAGTAATAGTAGAGAGTATGAACCTCAAGTTCTCTGGGATAAGAGAAAAAGACCACTGTATTATTTCTTCCATAAAACATACCAGTGTATTTTCCTACAAAAAAAAATTAAAGGATTTCTTTCCAACATGATTTAAAATACAAATTAACTTCAAAATTACCATTTGTAATACAACATAAATTAAGAATAACAAACCCAATAAAATAAATTTATTTCTTAAAGGTCATACTGTGTAAATCAAATGTACTCTTAAATTATTCAGTGTCCAATTTAGGGTTGTTAATTTAATATTATATATAGAAAGAAAAGCTGGTCTGCTAAGCATCTAGTAATTACACTAACATGCAGTTGTTATAGGTTCCCAGCTAGTGAGCTGAATAAACCTCATAACCAGGTCTTAAATGTCTTACAGTTTAACTGGGGAGATATAGAAGTAAACCAAAAATTACCAGATGGTATAAAATGAGCTAAGCTAACAACAGAAACAGGACACTATAATGGACTGCCTCATCATAGAAACTTCTCCAAAAAGAGAATGATTAAATTAAAATATTTAAAAAACAGATAATAAATATAAAAAAAAAAAAACAAGAAGGGAAAGGGTATTCCAAGAAGGGGGACCTGAATTGTGAAGACATGATATATAATTGGAAGAATTGCCAGTAATTTCAGATAGTTAAAGAGACAAGCCATTCCAGGGAGAAGTAAAAGATAAAAAGCTCCAATATTGATGAACCTTGTTACTTTCCACTGCAGAATTTATGTTTAGAAAGATCTCTCTAGAACATCGTAAAGAACAACATAAGTACAGTGCTGCCTGAAATCAGTCATGATCCATTCATCAGTGTGATTCATTATGAGTTTGTCACAGAACCCACCATAGAAGTAATAGAGATTTGATCTAAGGAAGTATTGGTAGGAATAGAAATAAGAAAATTGATATAAGAAATTCTAGTTTTTTATTTGGGTAACTAAATTCCACCTGATTTATTTTCTTATCAATATCAACATAAGTAAAACAGAAAAAATGAATTTAAGACATTGAGATTAGTTCAGTTTAGGTCCTGTTGAGTCTGAAGTGACTGTAGAACACCAGAAGGGAAATGTCCGGTTGGTAGTTGAGCATACGAGCTGGGAGAAGTAAGTCCGGTAGATCTCAAGATGACTGCTAGCAAAGACAAATTTGTATGAGGTGAATATCGCAGGGAGAGTATATAGAGTAATAAAAGCAAAGAATCAAGAAAGGAATCTTTGGAAAACAATAGATGCAGGTGGTATTCAGAAGAAGGGGATCTCAAAATACATTGTTTGTATATCAGGAGAAAGGAGGAAGCAGCTCAGAGTTGCTCTATAGCCTCACAGACAGATAGAAAGTTAATAATGAGGAAATAAATAATAATGTTGTAGGTTAAATTGTGGGGTAGTGGAGTGCTCCAATAACAATATTTAAAATGTGGATTTGTCTTTGGAGTTAGGTAATATACAGAGGCTGGAAGAATTTTGAGGGACATAATAGAAAAACATAGACCACCTTGAAGAGACTATTAGAAATTTGATTGTTAAATGAGATTCTTGTGAGACCTCAAAAGAAATAGGTTACTGCACCCTGGAAGAAAGGTTATCCTTCTTATAAACTTGGCTAACTAGTATTTTGCTTTTGGGCGGAAAGTAAAATTTGTAACTGATGAACCTGGATATTTTTAGTTGAGGATATTTCTAGGCTAAGTATGGAAAGTGAGGCCTAGTTTCCCCTTGCTGCTTGTAGTAGAATGCAAGAGGACAGAGATAACTTGAGAAAAGAACCATTAAGCAAATAGAAGCCCAAAAGCTTCAAAAGGTTTGTAAAATTCTCAAACAGTTCAAATTTCAAAAGATGTTTTGGAGAGAATGCCAAGAGTCTGGCTAACAAAGTACCGTGGAAGAAATTAAGCATGTGATGCCTTCATCCAATCATCCTTTTCAGCAAAAACGCTGCCATCCTGTACTGAGGGCAAGAGAGGGAGCATAAAATGAAGATAGGCAGTTGGACTTCTGGAATTCTAAAGGTAGGAAAAAGAAAACAAGATGCAGGGATGTAAATGTGTGTTATTTCAAGAAAAGAAAAGAACAACCCTAAGGATGGCTAAGAGGTTAGCAGGATGCCACCTCTTGGTTCTGGAGGACGGGACTCCTTGGGCTAGCAGGGTAAAACTGCCTGGGACTAAGGCAGAGAGACCACGGCCCAGAGGCAGGGACCCGTGGGCTCTTCCCAGACCCAGAGGACAGACCATCAAGCCACAGAGGGTAATTCTCAGGCACTAAAGAATTTTGTCCTGCTTGGCTGTGAACCTTCTTTAAACCAGTAACCCCTTTGTTCCTTTCATTACCTCCCTTTTTGAATAGGAATTTCTACTCTCTGTTGGGCCTACCCTTTATTCTGGAACTATAAATCATTTTCTAGTTTCAAAGGTCCATTGATGGAAAGGAATTTTGTGGTGGTTTGGGATATACCCAGAGTTATATACATACTTGATTTAGATAATGAAATTTGGGGCTTTTCTAGTCGATATTTAAATAAGATTTTGGATTTAGAGTTGATGCTAGAATGGTTAAAACTTTGGGGCATATTGTAATGAAGTGAATATTTTGCGTGTGGGAAGGACATGAATTTTGGGGTACCAGAGGGCAGGCAGATTGTTGTGAGAGGAATTGTCCCCCTCTTCAAAATGTGTTCAAGCCTAACCCTCAGGACCTTATTTGGAAATAAGATCATTACAGATATAGCTAGTCAAGACAAGTATACTGGTTTGGAGTTGGCCCTATTTTAAATGAAAAGAACACCAAAGATTGCCAGCAACCAATGGAAACTATAAGAGAGACATGAAACAGATTCTCCTTTGGAGCCTCCAGAAAGATCTAAGTTGCCTACACTCTGATTTCAGACTTCTAGCCTCACAAACTATGAGAAAATAAATATCTGTTGTTTTAAGCCACTTACTTTATGATTGTTCTTTATGACAGCCCTAGGAAACTAACACAAATGATGAACTTAATGCTGCAGAGAGATCAAGCAAGTTAAGCATGGAAAGTGACTATTTGGCTTAATATGAAGGTAATTGATAGGACAGTGCATTGACAGAGGAGTATTAAATATTTAATACTTAAGAGTAATATTGTGAGTAAAGAAATATACATATTGAATTTATATGTTTTATTGAAGAAGCTCATCTAGGAATAGAAGAAGAAAGATAAAAGTGGTAACTAAAGGGAATGTGGTCAGAAAGGGCTATTTTAATTTAGATTTTAATATTTCAATCATAAAGAAAGAAGAATGAGATGTTGAAGAGAGATAAAAGAGGACTGGCTGAAAAACAAGTAGTACAGGTGAAAGAATGCCTTTTAGGAAAAGATAAATTTTAGCTGATGCTCTTTTTGTCAGATAATTGACAGGGAAGATAGAAAAGGAGGAATATTGAGGAATAGTTGAAATTCTTGGAAATCGTAACTGATCACAGACCCACATGACTAAGGCGTCTGGCAGAGAGCAAGAATTTTTAAGGAGCACCTATTTACACGATTCAGTGAAAATGTACTGATCGTGGAATGACTGACTAACTGATGGCCAGCAATGCTCAATAGCTGGATTGTAGACCACACAGAACTTCAAGGGTGAAACCAATCCCATATAATTGTAAAGCAAGTATGATGAGGTAATAAAAGGAAATAAAGCCTAAATAAGAATCACAATGTAGACCAGGGTGTCAAACTAATTTTCACCCAGGGCCACATCAGCCTCACAGTTGCCTTCAAAAGGCTGAATGTAATTTCAACTCCTTAACAATTAAGGAGTAGTTACATGTATACACTCCTAAAATTATTTCAGCCCTTTGAAGACAACCAGGAGGCTGATGTGGCCCCTGGTGAAAATGAGTTTGACGCCCGGTAGACTATCAGTATATGAAATTAATAAGAAAGAAAAAACTCTCAGCATAGTGGGAAATAACAAACACACTAAAACTAAAACTATGGGAGAACTGTGAAATTAAAGGTAGTTTCAGGGAAAGAAATCTGGAATTTTGACAAGCCCTTCTTTCCAAAACTAACTCCGCAACTAACCAGCAACACTACCTGAAATTCTGCCTTATTATGCTTGTTTTGAGGAAGCTATTAAAATAAAATAAGAGTATAAAATATGCCATACCGTTTCTTTGAGTTGTCAGAGAAGAAAATAATAATTAAGACATGACCAGTCTCCACTTTATTATTATAAGTTGTTACCGCATTATGGAGGCAAATTACTAGTATGTATTCTAAGCAAAAATATGGAGAACAAATAACATTTTGAAGAAATGTAATCTATTATGCATAATAAAATAACACTTCTTGATCATTAGGAATAAAGAACAAGCATTTACATAAATGATTATAATTTGTATTACACCTAAGCAGTCAAACCAAGATTTAGTCATTATTATCTAAAATCCATTACTGTCTCCTAGGGCACCATGCTTGGATTACTTCCCAGCATCCTTAGACACTTGCATAAGTGTATGCTCTCACACATTCACAGTTTTTATTTTTTTATTGTTGTTCAAGTATAGTTGTCTCCATTTTCCTGCCACCACTTTCCAGCACCCCACTCACCCCCACCTCCCACCCTCAATTTGATCTCCAAAATACATAAAAAACTCATACAACTTCACTCCAGGAAGACAAACAATCCAATTAAAAAATGGGCAAAGGACCTGAACAGACACCTCTCTGAGGAGGACATACAGAGAGCCCAGAGACCTATGAAAGGATGCTCAGCATCACCAGCCATCAGAGAGATGCAAATTAAAGCCACATGAGATACCACTTCACAAGATTTAAATGCAAGACTATAGGGTCCTTTGCTAAGAGACACCTGATCTGTTACCATTTCCTCTGCCCCTCTCTTCTTCCCTCAGTGATCCATGGTTAAGGCTTTGGAGTTCTCATGAGAAGAGAGAGGTGATGAGGAAGGATAATTAAACCAGCAGAGTGGTCTTAGGCAAGAGCAGGGGTCAGATTCTGGAGGCAGAATGGGCAGATTATTTCCTAAATTCTCTTAGTCAGGATCCCTTCTTCTTAGCCTCCCCTTATCTCCTAAAGCTTCTGATTTTTAAGGTGTAAGCATCTGGTAAGTCTGCCTGTACTTTCAGCACTTGATTTCATTCTCACAAAGACATGTGTAAGAGAATTTGGCAGAATCCAGAGAGTACAGTGAGCACAGCATCCTTCCACTCAGTCACACACTCCATTTTTCTCTGTACCTTTCTATTCTACCATTGCTTCGATGTCAAAGATACCACTAGGCTGCAGCCTCCAGGAGGACAGGGTTTGTATCTAATTGTTTTATCGCCACATCTCTACTACATGGCACAGTCCCTGGAAAGAAGTGTGCTCAATTCACACCCGAGGAAGGACTGAAGCAATGAAGGAACAATGGCTCACCCTCACTGTTACTCTGGGGTACAAGGCAAGTCTATCTTTGTAAGGCAGATCTAGAAGAAAAGGCATGACTTAGATTCCTTTCTTCCTCTGAGGGGGGAGACCTCTATAAACTGCTTGCGTTGTAACTACTTCTAATTTCATCATCATCACTTACTTTTTGTCATATCATCTCCACTCGTGTGAGTCCAAGGAAAACAGAATCACAGAAAAACAGAATCACAGACTTAGATACTCTGTGCAGATAAGTAAAGCAACAGTGTAAGCTGAATAAATTTTACACAACTAAGTAATTCTAAAACTTAAAAATGCCCTGGCTGGCATAGCTCAGTGGATTGAGCGCGGGCTGCGAACCAAAGTGTCGCGGGTTCGATTCCCAGTCAGGGCACATGCCTGGGTTGCGCGCCATGGTCCCCGGCAACCACACATTGATGTTTCTCTCTCTCTCTTTCTCCCTCCCTTCCCTCTCTAAAAATAAATAAATAAAATCTTTAAAAAAAAATATTTGATCAAAATATGCATAATTACCAAGGCTCCACAATGACCCATTTCATAATCTTGATAAATGGTCTGTAACCTACAAAGGAATTTTTAAAATTCTCCCATGATTTCACTAAGAAAGAAAGAGACTTTCATTTGTAACTCATCATTTATAGATGATGAATTGGCAGAAAGAAGTAATTTGCTTTTAAAAGAAAATAGTTTATTTAGAATTAGTGAGAAGAAAATGTGAAACTTTACTTAAGATTTATCGTATATTTTCACAGGCTTCTCTGGGAAATAATAACCCTTTATAAATGATCACTTTCAGTATGCATTTACTTTGAAGCATACTGAAGGGTTGTGCCAATGTAATTATCATATTGCCTCAAACTTATTTCTATACAATATTGTTTTCATCATAAAAACTATAAAAAAGGGAAATACCACTCATTACCAGTCATCCTACATCCATTTGCACAATAATCATTGCAGGAATTTATAAGACTCTATTTTGAACTGGGAAACTAAACAGTACAGAATATTCACCAATCAGAAGGTACCTTCTTTTGAAGTAAAGAAAATTTGCTGCGATTCGTTTTACCTGAAAACATTTCAATGAAATGCACAACAGGGAAGTAGCTAACATTTATGGAGGTCTCCATCTTGCTAGTGTTGTTGAAGGAATTCTGTTGAAACTGCTCATCCTCCTAATTACCCTGTAAATTAGATTTTTTTTAATATTCACTTTCAAATGAAGAAACTGAGGTTCACAGATTTCAAGTGTTTTCAGGAGATTGCTAAATTATGTTTGACACTAAATCCCTGTACACCTACCCCTTGGAAATTCATAAAGGAGAGCACCACTTCTGGAACGTACTGGTAAATTGCCTATAAAATCTGTCTAAGCACAGACTACTTTCTGCAGCTTGCATTCCACCGTGCACTCCCACTCCCTTGCTCCAGCCGAAGCTCGGAAGTCAGGCCTGCACACCTGCCCAGGAAACTAAGGATATTGCTGCTCATCTTCATCAGTATGTCCTCATGATCAGACCCTAAAAACCAATGAGCCAAATGTGTGCAATTATATAACCAAGTGTATTATTTAGATTGCTTACAGGGTATGTTTATCCCAGAGAAATAATAAATCCAAGTCTTGTTGTTTTTCAAAAAATGCAACTGGATTTCTTGATTTGCCCTCTGTCCTTGTGGCATTCCAACCAGGGCAGAATCCTCCAGGAGAAACAGAGCGAGAGGAAAAGAGATCTGAGAAGTGATAACAGAAACACACACGCAGAAAGTTGAGCGAGATTCCCAAAGCCAGTAACACCTAACAACGGACGCGAGGCTAGTTATGCCCACAGCCCGAAGCAGGCTACATCCACACAGGCTCAAAAAAATCCCCTGCAATGTTTTCGATTTACCTTTGAGTGTTTTAATTGGTTCAGAAAAGAACAGCTCACCGTAAACGTCTGAGAGCAGGAACCTCAACAAAATATCTCGAAGTGTAAAGAGGAGAAACAACGTTGGAGAGATTTTAATTACATCTGAGACAGTGCAGCCCCTCCTTAAGCACGGCCATCCGCCAAGCTCCAGTGGCTTGGCGACAGGTAGTGAATGAATGAACTCCACGAGGGGAGCGGGTGGTGGAGGAAAGGAGCGCAATCCTAGTCTGCAAAGAGATTGGTCGACTCCGCGGTCCCACGACGTCACTAAAGCTGGGCGCTTTAAAGCGCGCTGAAGTCCAGGAGCCGGGATGCTCTGGCGGGTTTGGGGAGCTCCGGCAGGGCGAACCCCGAGATCCCCGCTGGTGACAGCTCCTAGTATCTCTCTTTACAACGATCTCACCCCGCCAGCCTGCCAAAGTAGAAAACTCCTCGGGCGAAAGCGGTGTCCCTGCTCCCCATCACTTGCTGATTCAAAGCGTTCCTGAACCAGCTAGGGGAGTAGTACTTTCCCGGGGGCGCTTCCACGGTGTGCTGAGGGCCACCCGCTCAGCAGCAAAGAGCCCAGGAGGCAAAGAACTTCAGGGGACTCGGCTTTCGCCGACAGCGGGTGAGTGGGCACATCTGCGGCTGCAGACCTGGGGCGATGGCCTCTCTCCCTGCAGCCTCGAACTGGACCGCCGGCGCGGGAGGAGCAGGCGCTGACGCCGGGCACCTGAGTGAGGCGCTCACGGCTGGGGCAACAGTGGGGGCGGCTGAGGCTGACTGGCTGCAACTGCTGGCCCAAGCCGGCAATCTCTCCGCCTCGTCCTCCACGATGGGACTGCCCACGACCTCCCCCGCGCCTTCGCAGCCCCGGGCCAACCTCACCAACCAGTTCGTGCAGCCGTCCTGGCGCATCGCGCTCTGGTCCCTCGCGTACGGCGTGGTGGTGGCCGTGGCTGTCTTCGGGAATCTCGTGGTCATCTGGATCATCCTGGCCCACAAGCGCATGAGGACCGTCACCAACTACTTCCTCGTGAACCTGGCTTTCTCCGACGCCTCCATGGCCGCTTTCAACACCTTGGTCAACTTCATCTATGCTCTTCACAGCGAGTGGTACTTCGGCGCCAACTACTGTCGCTTCCAGAATTTCTTCCCTATCACAGCGGTGTTCGCCAGCATCTACTCTATGACGGCCATTGCGGTGGACAGGTGAGGAGAAAGCCGGGAAGGAGGAGGGAGAAGGGACAGAAAAGAGCCGGGCAGGAGGATACGGTTACAAAGGAAATGGTGACAAGACGGGTTTGATAAAAGGAAAGGGACTAGGAAGGCGTTCTTGGAGAAAGGAGGTCAGGGACCCTCTGTAGTCCTGCAAGGCCTGGACCAGTTTCTGTTTCCATGGTCCCTCCACGCCCACCCTAGCCCCGTGACCCCCTTAAGAGCTTTCGAAGGACTGAATGAGGAATATGGGAAAATCTGTAATTCCAAGTAGAACAAAATCAGCTATAAATACCTAATACTAGCAGATTTCTCAAATGGCTTCAAACGACCGCAGCAAAATTTATGTCTCTGTAAAATGTGCTTTTTTGCCCTCCATCTCTATGTCAGAACCTATTCACTCAGAGAAATGAATGAAGTCACTCTCCACCCTTCCTTCCGCTCTCTGGTTTGCTGGTCCTCATCCCCACCCAGCACATTCCCTATCCTTATCCTAGGCTCAACACTGGTTTCGCTACCTAGTCACAGAACATCCATCCAGCGGAGCAACAAACTCCCTCCCAAAGATTGCCACCAGCTAGCAGCTTCCACACCATCTCGGGTTAGAGTTCACTTCCAGTAATCTGCAGGGGCTATGTACAAGCTGGGTAAATCCTGTGCCTCAAATATTGCATCCAAATCTTTCAGATAATGAACCCTCAAAAACCCACAGAATAAGCGGTTAGAGAACAGACATGACAGCTGTCAAAGGGGAAGGGAGTTGAGAGGTTGGGTGAAAAAGGTGATGGGATTAAGTAAAGAAAAATTAAAACCTCATAGACACAGACAACATTATGATGATTACCAAAGGGGAAGAGGGGTGAGGGGAGCTAGAAGAAGGTAAAGAGGGTGGTGTAAGGAGATAGGCAGGGGGATAAGGTGACCTGGGGTGGTGGACACACAATACAATATGTAGATGATGTACTGTAGAATTGTACACCTGAAACCTGTATAATTTTATTAACCAATATCACCCGAGGAATCCAATACATTTTTTTAAGGAAGAGAAATTAGACACACTGATTTGTAGCTGTTTAACTTTTAGATTGTTTCCTCATCTACAGTGGAGATTCTCAGATGCTCAAATAAAAAGCTGGATAGACCTCCAATGTTTGTTCTCATATTTAAGTTTTAAAATGTTCTGTGTGCATTTGGTTCCTCATATTGAACACTATGAAATATGCATGCTTGAATTATGACAGTGGTAAATCCCCACATATTATTGAAACTGGTTTCACTTTAATTCAACACTATGCTAAAAAAATAACCACATCAGTTAATTCCAACCTCACTTTTGTGATTGGCAGCCACGTGGGAGATACAGGGGGTGATTTTACTGTAACTGCAAATCTCAATATTCTCACCCATGGGAAAAGTACATTTTTTTTACATTAGCATGCCTGTTTCAAAATAAAATGAGGCTTAATATCAATTCTTACTATATTAAGCCACTATTATAAGGATAATAATAAGAAAAAAGTTATTTCCATAAGTCTATCCTTTGTGTTTACTATTTTAAAATAGTGAGCATTGAGGTACTGATGACATCTGTAGACACTGTTTTGAATGCCAGACTCAGAGCGTTAAACTGAAGGAGCTGTGGTGAGTTGCCACTTAGTAGAGAAATAAGCACAAAATCACACCTTTTTTGCCATCTCTCTGAAACTTTCAATCATCTTTTTCCCCTTTATATCTAATTTTCCACATGTCTCAACCCTTCATTTTTGTAAGGGTAGAAATAAAAAGAAGCAATTAAGTCAGCTCCAAATTGGGCAACAGGTAAAATGGCTTCTAACCTTGCTCTAACAAAATTAATATAAATGAATGTTGCTTTGGTTTGCATACCTTCCTTGTTTTGTCTTTGTTTCTTTTTTATTTTTATATTTGTCTTTTTTATTTATTTAAGCATATGGCTTTTAATGTTCTGATCAGGAGAAGAGTCACTAGCATATCATGTTATGAAAGGAAATTGTCCCAATATCCTTTACATTTTAATGATGCATTATGAAATTTGATGAAAATTTAATGTGTGTGATATTGGTGGTATTTCAATTAAGAAATACTGTCTGCCAGCATTTATACAAAATCTGAAATGGCTTGGGATTATTTTAATGGTTAATATAATGCTATCTACACTCACTGGTTTGAAATTACACTCACTGGTTAATGTAATGCTATTTACACTCACTGGTTTGAAATTAATAAATACTACTTATTCTTTATTAGAAAACATTCAATTACTAAAACTGTAAAAAGTTTATGGAGCATACAATTTGCAACAAAATCTGAAGCATACTCAGTTTGGATACCAAAAATCTTTTTAAAAACTGTTATTTAAAGAAGTGTCCTCTGAGCACACAATTAATAAAAAAAGAAATACAGAAATAAAGACTTTAAGATAATTTTTAAAATCAAATATTATACAGATATGACAGTTCTCAGAACTCCCAATAATTTACCAGTGCAAAAAAATCTCTCTACATCAAGGATTAACTAGAAAAAAAACCTTAAACACTTATATTTGCAGTTATCTTATAGATTTAAGTTTGCAACATTGACCCTTCTGGGGAAATTCAGTTGAGTCGTGGTCTTTTGTTTATGGTTGCCTGGACTCCTTGGCACATATAGTACATAGTTAACAGTGTACACTCACAGAAATTATATTTTTATGCTATTAATGGCTTGTTGAAATAACCTTAAAGGGTGTTTAATCCCTAGTTAGTTGTTATTGATAAAGGAATACATCATGCCTCAAAAATCTAAGGATGGAACTGCCTTTTGATCTAGTGATCCCACTGCTGGGATTATACCCTAAGAATCCTGAAACACCAGTTCAAAGGATCCTGTGCACCCCAATGTTCATAGCAGCATTATTTACAATAGCCACATACTGGAAGCAGCCTAAGTGCTCATCAGTAAATGAGTGGATCAAAAAACTATGGTACATTTACACAATGGAATACTATGCAGCAGAAAGAAAGAAGGAACTCCTACCCTTCACAACAGAATGGATGTAATTGGGGAACATTATGTTAAGTGAAATAAACCAGGTAGCAAAAGACAAATACCATATGATCCCACCTGTAAGTGGAACCTAATCAATAAAACAAACAAATGAGCAAAATAGAACCAGAGACATGGAAATAAGGAACAAAATGACAGTGACAAGAGGGGAGGGAGAGAGGGAAGACAGGGGAAAGAAAGGGACGGGTCTCATCAAGGAACATGTATAAAGGACCCAAGGACATGGACAACAGGGTAGAGGCTGACTGAGGGACTGGGGGGGTTGGGAGTGGGACAGGGAAGAGCAATGGGGGTGGGGGGAGGGATTGGGATAACTGTAATTAAACAAAAAGAAAAAAGAAAAGGATCTTATACAATAAAAAACCTGATAGCAAGATAAATTGATTACCAGAGATAAACAAGAATTTCATGTGAGTGTTTATACTCTTTTATTAAATTGTGATCTCTGCTAGACTACAACCCACTGATACAAGGCTGAAATTTTCCTGTTAATTAAAAGAGAAATTTATGGCAAAAAAAAGGAATACATCATTTAGACTGTAAGGTGAACACTTGACTTATTTAATTGTGACTGTTTTCTGTCCCATTTAATATAAACTGAATTGTATCCCACTAGAAAACACTCAATTCACCCTATCCCTCAGCCTAAAGGTAAAAGGCCCTCTGAGCTTGAAAACTACTTTCTCTTTGTTTCTGGAACATCTGACTTCTCTTCAGCTGCAACAAAATGTTTGCAAGTGCCTATGACCTTAGAAATTTTAGACCTGAGAAGGACTGGAGATATTGCCTTCGTGAACACCTTTATTTTGCCAGTGGAGGTCCTCAAGCCAGTGGCTACACATTTTGTCGAGAAAAAGGCAGTGAGTCTTCTTTGAAGTGCTTGACCCTTCATTCTGTACTGGAAGAATTGCTCACTTTCTACCTCTACTTTTAAAAATAAGTATAATATTGGTAACTCTACTAAAGATTTCAATGTGAGGATACAGGTTTAGGTCTTATCCTGAAATGTGTTCCCTTCTGCTTTTTTGGAAATTCCTGAAAAACTGTCTTTATTGGCCAAGAAGCTATCTTTCGGTTCCACACAGTTCCTTCTTGCCAGGGAGGCTACTTCACCAGCCCTACACACACACACACACACACACACACTGGAATTATTTGCCAATAAAGAGTCACTTTTTCTTTCTAGTATCTTACCCAAATTTGCCATTTTGTGATGCTAATTTAAATGTAACATCTAAAAGACGCTAAGCTTCCCCAGGACCATGCAGTAGAGCCAAGATTCAAACCACTGCAGTCAACTCCCAGGCCCATACTCTCCTGAACTTTTACACTGTTACAGCTTCTGAGAAGTTGTGATGGCTGCGGGGTTTAGCAAGACAAAGTTCTCCCTTCAATTAAATTAGAATTTGGGGCTTGTTTATACTATACATCATATAGCATATATGTATATGTGTGTATGTATATACATATATATCTCACATCTTTATATTACCTATATCTTGAGAATGTATATGTTAGAAAATTATTAATATAACAGATAATATAAAAATATTGTTATTTTTATTCATTTATGATATACCACTCTATTATGGGGATATTAGAAAACAGAAAATATTTTCTAAGCACATTTTTGAGATATAGTTAGAAATGCTAAGAAGGCTTATTCACATAGAGTAAAGGAAAATTTTAGAGCACATGGTCCAGTATTGATTGGAACATTTCATTAAAGAATTTTTAAGATGAGAATTCACTATTTCTTACCTGAAAACCTTAAGTAATTTAATATTAATATGTTGTATTCATTAGTTCAAAAATATTAACAGAGAAAAAATACTTTACATTCTTTAAACACAAGAACACACCTGACATGAATAATTACTAAAAGAAATATTCTATCTAACTGAACTGTTAAATTTTTTATTCACACAGATAAAAATTGATGTTATATACTACTATTTGTTTTTAAATTTCTTTAAGGAGTTTCTTTTTCATAAAGCTAACTGTTATGCAAAATATTCATAGAACCTCTGATTCTTTTGAAGTTAATTAAGGGCAAATAAAAAATACAGTCATAAATCAAATTGTGATGCTTCACTCTCTCCATGTAATCTCATCCAAATTCATGGCTTCGTTTTCCATTTTTGAATGAAGAGCTCCAATATTTTCTCTTATCTAATTGGTTTTCTTCTGGATTATAGACACATAATTTATACAATAAAGTAGATAAATATAAATGAATGAAATTACTTAAATGTATTGTGGTAAATGTTACAGCATTGCTATAAATGTCATCGGATGTAAACACTTTAGTCAGTTTTTTAAACTACTTTATCATTCTTCACCTCTAGCTCCCTGAGCTAATCTCTGTGTTTTTTTCTACTTCTGAGAAAGCCATTGCCCATGCAGTTGACAGTCTAAGTGTTACAGCGAGACTTAACTCATTTTTTTTTTTTTTTAGCCCAGATGATGAACTTGGTGAATTTAACCTAAGATCAATTACTTTTGCAGTTGACAGTCTGTGTTACAGTGAGACTTAACTCATTTTTTTTTCTTAGTCCAGATGATGAACTTGGTGAATTTAACCTAAGATCAATTACTTTGCCTTTGGGTTCTTTGCAAAATAGTAACTAAAACTATGTTTTAGAAAAGATTACTTTTAGGAAATTCATTATGAGTCATCAGCACTTTCTATAATTTGTAATTCTTATTCAAGAATCTAAAAATCACATATTTGAATATAACATCAATTCTCCCACATCTCCTGACACATGCATATAAATGTGATAACATTAATTCAGATATCCATTATTTTTAGTTTATAACTATCACTTATAAACTGTATCTTGCTATTTTCCCAATTATTTCAAAGAGTTTCTAGGGAGGTCTGATAAGAGCTTATCAGTAGTCATCTTTAGGACTTTCATTTCTCTCCACCACACCCTGGCCAGAGAGAGAGAAAGAGGAGAAAAAGAAGTAGAAGGAGGAGGAGGGATAATGGGAGAGAGGTGGGGAGGGAGGGGGAAAGAGGGAGGAAGGAAGAAAGGAAGGAAGGAAAGGGGAAGGGGGGGAAGGGAGGGAGGGAGAGGGGAGGGAGGGAAGGGAGGGAGGGAGAGGGGAGGGAGGGAAGGGAGGGAGGGAGAGGGGAGGGAGGGAAGGAGGAGGGAAGAAAGGAAGAAAGAAAGGAAGACAATGTCAACACTTTGATACAGAGCTTAACAGTTTCTCCAGAGGAAGAAGCCATGTTCTTCTCCAGATTGTTGTTTTAGGCACATTGCATCCACATCTGAAAAACTTATAAGTTGCAAACCTTGCTCTTTGCCTGAAATATTTTTGATGTCTATTTTTGTTTCAAATAGAATTTGAAAAAATGATCTGTCCCTTACTTTTTTTTTCTCCATTAACAATTTCTTAATGGCCAGTGTCCTTTCATCTTCTACTTTCAACTCCGGCTCCCTGGGGCTCAGCTCTAAAGTGTCTGTTCAGGATGATGAACTATCTATACATCTTCTTCCCTGTGCCTCACCCCTCTGAGCACAAATCATTTTTATTAATGCGTGTTCAATGGTACATTAAATAAATGCTGCAAACGGGTAACAGCTCCACCATTTCATTAGACACAGTCAGAGACTGAATGCCATTTGAGACTCAGAAGGACCTCAAACACATGAGGAATTTTTAGACCATGAACTTAACAGTCTGATATAATTCTACATGTGCAATAAGATTGATGTAGATTTGATTTGCTCAATGATGAGACTTTAGTTAATTTTACTTTCTTTTATATATTTTATGATTTTATATTTTATATTGATATATACATA
Source organism: Phyllostomus discolor (assembly GCF_004126475.2). Taxonomy (NCBI): domain Eukaryota; kingdom Metazoa; phylum Chordata; class Mammalia; order Chiroptera; family Phyllostomidae; genus Phyllostomus; species Phyllostomus discolor. The sequence goes on from NC_040903.2 coordinate 86,747,339, forward strand.
TTTATATATATGTATACATATTTATAATCATATTTTTATTATTATAAACAACAAAATGCACATTTTTACATGGAACAAAATAAATTTTTAAAGTTCTGACAATGGATGGTGATGATGTTTGCATAATGTAAATGTACTTTATAGCACCAAACTCTACACTTAAAAATAGTTAAATGGTAAATCTTACATTATATCTGTTTTACCAAAGTAACAATTGTTAATATTTATTAATTAATTAATTAGTTAATTAGATGCCTTTTAAAAACTCAATAATAGCCCCAACCAGTGTTGTTCAGTTGGTTGGGTATTGATCCACAAAGTAAAAGGCCACTGGTTCAATTCCTGGTCAGGGCACATGCCTAGGTTTCAGGTTTGGTCCCTGGTTAGGGCATGTACCAGAGGCAACCTATCAGTGTTTCTCTCTCATATCGATGTATCTTTCCCTCTCATTCTCCATTCCTCCCCCTCTCTCTAAAAATAAAGAAATAAAATCTTTTTTAAAAACCTCAATAATGACTCTCAAATACATGCCAGTTTGGACACCAAAAGAGAACAACTTGATTAAAATTTATGTAGATATTTTTGTGGTAGATGTTTTGTAGCAGCATCTTAAATGTAATTTGTAGGCTGAGTTAGAAATCATGAAGACAATTCTGACGACAGAGTACTGTTAACATTATAATAAACTATTTTATAAGCTGTGAAATCTTTTTCCCAGGAATTATGTAAAGATGATTCACCTATGTGGAGTAATTTAGAAGCCTGCCTAATAGCACAGGGATAAATAGCTCAGGGTTTCTCTTAGTTTTGTATGTGACATGGGTTTTTAAATATTCACTTAAGTCTCCTATTTTGAGCTTGTATTATCATCCATAAGATTTTTTTAAAATTTCACATCAGTCCACATATCAAGGTTATTTAAAACCCTCTTTCATGCACACCTGTAAGTAAGGGAAATGTGCATTGATCATATTACTAAACAATAGGGAACTCAATTGTGCTTTGGAGCTGTTTTTTACTGGCTAGAAGGAATCAACTTTGCACCCAGTGATGTTACTTTGGGAGCTTGAAATTATAGTAGTATTTATACCGAAATTTGCAAACACTAAAAATCAGGAATTTTGTTTTGTTTTTGTTTTGTTTTGTTTTGTTTTGTTTTTTCCCCCTCAGACTGTTTGTGGTTAAAACATTTACCAGCGCATGGCTCACTGTATTTGTTTTCACTTACTCAACAGATATTTATTACCTTTTAAGTACAAAACATTATATATCTATGAAGGACACCGGGATAAACAAAATAGATACAGCCCATACCCTGGTGATACTGTAAGAATATCTCTAGCTTGAACCCCTCAGCTGTATTTCAGAGTCCTGAATCCAACCACCTCCATGACATCACCCTTTGGAAATCTATTAGACATCTCAGACTTTACATGTCCCAAACTGAGTTCCTGACATTCCTGCAAAACTCAGTCCTCCTGCAGTCTTCTGAGGTCAAAATCTCAGCCTCAGGTCAAAATTCTTGGAAGTATTCTTGACTCATCTCTTCTTTAATATTCCATACCCAATCCATCAGCAAATCTAAGCATCTCTACTTTCAAAGTATATGTAGTGTCTAATTATTTTTTAAGATGCTTACTGCTGCTTCCCTAGTTCAAGTCAACATCATTTCTCACCTAACTGGTTACCCTACTCCTACCATTGGCCCTCTTTAGTATGTTCTCAGTCAACAACCAGAGCAATCCTGTTACTGAATCAGATCCTATATTCTCTCCACAAATCTTCTAATATCTCCTCAGTTCTGTCCAGGTAAAAATCAAAATCCTTACAATAGTCTATAAGAATGTATAGTAATAGGTCATTTGTTATTCTCTGACCTTATCTCCTACTCACCACTCCATCACTCTGCTCCACCATCACTGATCCACTCGATTCCACCAATACACTAGCATGTTTCAACCTCAGGATCTTACATTCAGTGAAACTCTCGTCCTCCAGATGGCCACGTTACTCATTTTCTGAGCTGTTTCCAGACCCTGACTCCTTTATTTTAAATCACTTTATTTTTGTCTTTATCACATGCATTGCCTTCTAAAATACTAAATAATTACTTCAGCTATAATATTTATTGTTTTTGTCTGCCCTACTCAGTTGTAAAGTCCATAAGAATAAAAAAGAAAGACTATAGAAATAAATTTATTTTACATTTGCAGGTTATGAGATGACAGAGAAACTATTTTTACAAGGAATAACTTTTCATTACTCAGTGTGTCTCATGTATGAACTGATTACTGTCTGAAACAGTAGCTTCATGTCATTTTCCATATACTTATGCTGTTTTATTTTTCTTCATTCTATTTATTAATATCTATTTTGTTTACTATAATATTCATAGCTTTTAGGATAATCACTACAAATATTTGGCATTCAATACAAATTCTTTTCCTATCACTTTTTATCATTGAATAATTTTTACTCAAATTACCTTATTAAGATATCATAAAATATGTTAAAATCAAAACAGATATGAAAATAGCCTTTATTTTCCATCTTTATTTTCCAAGTTTAGAAGTTATCTTTCAGAACAATTAAATAAGCATTTACACTATCACAACTTAAATACACACTGATTTGGCCCTGGCCAGTGTGGCTCAGTTGGCTGGAGCATCGTCTCATATGTCAAAAGCTTGGGGGTATACAAAAGCTCTGTATACATTGTGTTATATAATGTCATTTTAACCTTATAATCACACTGTATGTTTTGTTTATTATTTCCTTTTTGCAAAGTTAAGAAAACTATTCTTTTAAAAAATTGCATATGTGCTGATGTTCTCATTTGTAAACAATTATTCACTCGCCATCTGTACAAATTCTTCCACAACCACTTGCAGTCACTATTCAAAAATCATGTTGACTATTACAGATACTTTTTAGGTGCCACAGAACATGGAGAAGAATAAAATCAGTATCTATGATAAGTAAGAGCATAATGCTGCTGCAGCTCTGAGGAGGTTAAAACTAAGAGAAGGGAAAGAATCTACAGTGAACATTCTGTAATCTGAATGGAACCCAGCTGTAGAACTTTAGAATAAGGTATGAACAAGAGGGAAATCTTTTCAGCAAGGAAACCAGCATGTGAAAAATGTGAAACTGTTAAAGGATATTTGATCTGGTCCACATCCATCTCTCAGTTCACATCTACTCTCTATCTATTCCACACTTCTTCTGCCCCCTTTCCATCTGGACGACTACTTCTGTGGACTAACTGCATAGATGGTGTCCATTGCTGTCTGACCTCTACTTGGCTTTGCCTAATGGGACAGAAACACCTGAAGGTGATAAAAGGAAAAAGAGAAGAAAAACTTTAGGTTATATCTACCACACTTTCCTTTCAGAATTGCTGCAAATTTGTTAAGCCCAGGTGTATCCACATCTCTTATTACCAGCTTCTCTCCTAAGAATTCACCCCACTTTTTTTAATTTTAAGTATTTTATTTTATTTTTTATTATTGTTCAACTATAGTTGTCCCCATTTCCCCCCATAGTTCTCCCCAGCCCTAACCACTTCCACCTCCCATATTTAATCCCCCCACTCCCATTGTCATTGTCCATGGGTCCTTTATACATGTTCTTTGATGATCCTTCACTGTCTTTCCCCATTATTTTCCTCCCCCCACCCCTCCGGTCACTGTCAGTTTGTTCCTCATTTCCATGTCTCTGGTTCTATTTTGCTCACTTCTATGTTTTGTTGATTAGGTTCCACTTATAAGTGAGATCATACGGTATTTGTCTTTCACCACCCAGCTTATTCCACTTTGCATAATACTCTCCAGTTCCATCCATGCTGTTGTGAAAGGTAGGAGCGTCTTCTTTCTTTCTGCTGCATAATATTCCATTGTGTAAAGGTACCATAGTATTTTGATCTATTCATTTCTTGATGGGCATTTCGGTTGCTTCCAGGACTTGGCTATTGCAAATTGTGCTGCTATAAACATTGGGGTGCATAGATTCTTTTGAATTGGTGTTTCAGATTCTTAGGGTATTATTCCAGCAGTAGACTTGCCAGGTCAAAAGGCAGTTACTTTTTTAGATTTTTTAAGAAATTTCATACTGTTTTCCACAGTGGCTGCACCAGCCTGCATTCCATCCAACAGTGCTCTAGGGTTCCCTTTTCTCCACAACCTCAGCAGTACTTGTTATTTGTTGATTTGTTTATGATGGCCATTCTGACTGGTGTGAAGTGGTATCTCATTGTGGTTTAATTTACATCTCTCTGATGGCTAGTGATGCTGAGTGTCCTTTCATATGTCTCTGGATCCTCTTTAGATCCTCCTTGGAGAAGTGTCTGTTCAGGTCCTTTGCCCATTTTTTAATTGGATTGTTTGTCTTCCTGGTTTGGGATCATGTGAGTTCTTTATATATTCTGGAGATTAAACCCTTATCCGAGATATCATTGACAAATATATTTTCAATATAGCTGTCCAGATCTCCCAATGTCATTTGTTGACGAGGCTATTTTTACTCCATTTTGTGCTCCTGCATATTAATTGACAAGTGTCAATTGACCATAGAGACTTGGGTTTATTTCTGGGCTCTATGTTCTGTTCCATTGGTCTATGTATCTGTTCTTATGCCAGTACCAAACTGTTTTGATTAATGTAGACTTGTACTGTTATTTGATATCAGGTATTGTGATCCCTCCTACTTTGTTCTTCTTTCTTGACATTGCTGTGGCTATTCAGGGTCATTTATGGTTCTGCATAAATATTTGAAATTTTTGTTCTATATCTGTGAAATATGCCATTGGTACTTTAATAGGGATTGCATTGAATCTACAAATTGCTTTGGGTAGTATGGACATTTTGATGATGTTTACTTTTCCTATACATAAACACAGCTTATGCTTCCAGTTGTCTGTGTCTTCCTTAATTTCTTTCTTCAGTGTTGTGTACTTTACTGAGTACAGGTCTTTTACCTCTTTGGTTACATTTATTTCTAGGTACTTTATTTTTCTTGTTGCTATAGCAAATGGGATTTTTTCCTCATTTCTGTTTCTGATATTTCATTGTTGGTGTACAAAAATGCCTTTAATTTCTGAATATTGACTTTGTGTCCCCCTATTTTGCCAAATTCACTTATTAGGTCAAGTAGTTTTTTGGTGGAGTCTATAGGGTTTTCTATACACACTATCATGTCATCTGCAAACAATGAGTTTTGTTTCCTCCTTTCCTAATTGGATGTCTTTTTTTTTTCTTTCTTGTCTGATTGCTATGGCTAGAACTTCCAATACTATGCCAAGTTGAGTAGAAATGGTAAAAGTGGACACCCTTTCTTGTTCCTGATCTTAGTGGGAAAAGTTAGTTTTTGCCCATTGAGTTTGATGTTGGCTATAGTTCTCTCATATATGGCTTTTATTATGTCAAGGTATGCTCCCTGTACTCCCACTTTAGTCAGTGTTTTTATCATAAATGGGTGCTATACCTTAACAAATGCTTTTTCTGCATCTATTGATATGATCATATGATTTTTGTCTTTCCTTTTGTTTATGGGCTTTACCCCACTTTTGATTATAGAATCCTTTCATCGTTCAAGTCTGAGATGGGGGACACCCACTCTTTGCTATTGCTAGTCATAGGAACATTCATTTCTAGTAGGTTTCCTTTAATCATTTGTGAAATGAGGCTTGTAAATGGCTTCTTTATTATATTTTGTAAATGACATATTTATTAAACTCTCTTCAGTTTTCTCATTTGAGTGTGCCTTGTTATTTCCCAGAGCTCTGACTGATACAGTACAGTAAATTTCAAGAAAAGGTAAGATATTTAGTGTCATTGTAGTAAAGGGTGTTCAGAGTCACAGCTAATCCTGTTGGAAGTGAAAAAAAAAAAACAATGAAATGTTTTAGAAAGAGAACTTTGAAGACATTGTGAAGAAAGTTGGAAAGGAGAAGCACCTAAGAAACCCATTATGATAATGTACCAATAGTCAAGGCAATGATGTTGGATGGGAAAAAGAGAACATATTTGGTGATGCTGGAAACTGGGCTGCCAAGATTTATGATTGTGCAAAGGAATTGATAAAAAAGAAGAGATTCAGAATAACTAATATGTACATATGAATGATATTTACAATGAGCACACTCAAAGTAGTTCTAGTTTTCCAAGAGTAAAAGAATTTATGAAACATAAATATATGTTCATATGTATTAGTAACATTAATGTTTCTTCCAGAATATTCATACTGTAGCAAAGTAGACATAAAATTGTTTCTACTCAATCCCATAGGAATCTTAATGTTCCTGTTGGTTAAGAAAAAAGTCTGCCAGAACTATTGACTTGTACCTTGTAGCTTCATTTAATCACATACATGGAAGACACATAAAAACAGAACCCCTAAAACTATAGAGGAATAATTTTTAAATGGAAGGGAATTTTGGTTCCATAATATTTGATATGAGTCACACTTGTAGTACTTTGCAAATTACACAAAGTTAGAGCAATTATTTTAAACATGTACAATTTTCAACAGTCTGGCTTGTCCCTGTCAATCAGCTTCCTGTCATAATTCTGATTAAAGTGATATTTCAGGCAACCTCCCTTTGATTAAATTTGGAATCTCAAAGTTTTGAAGGAGTCTATTTTCATCTATTTCAACAATTCATTTGGAAGTTTATAGTTTTTTAATTTACCCAATAGATTGCCACCCATTCTCTTTCTGGATACCTTCAGCAGCAACAACAACAACAAAAAAGCTTTAATACCACTGAAGACAATCCATGTACCCCTGGGCAACTGTGACTCATCTTTCTCCAGAAACTGAGCTCTATGCTCCATGATGATATAAAACTACTCTCATATCCATTGTACTCCATAGCGCTCCACACATTTGACTAAAGCTAGCAAGTATCCTGAGGCTTTTCTATTTAAAATTTCCAATTCCTTTACCCATTTATTATTACACAGCATAATTATTGATACTACTTGGTTTCTTTAGTTGGTATTCTCTCTAAATCCACTTTGGACAGCCTCTTGAATTCTCTCTTCATCTAAAAATTCTTCCTCTTATAAAAATGAAATGAAATTGTATTAAATTTATTTTCTATTGCCATGAAAGAAGAAATCATATACATATTACCTTATGTACAAATAGAATATCATGTATAGTTATGTATCCTACACACTATAATATATAGTAATTTATTTTATCTCTATAAAGAATTGAATACTAGAAATATTTATGGGTGAATTTGAACTTTAAGTAGATTTTAATGAAGTCATTGTTTCTACAAAGATAATCTGCTAAGAGTTCAAAAATATTTTCATAGGTAATTAAAATTTAACAGAATTGTTTAATATATAATTGATAACATAAAAGTGACTTTGTGAAAGAAATGCTGTTGAAGTGATATATGCAAGGTTATATAATATGTCTTGTCATTAGTTTCCTGAGAAAATATAGAAATGACACAGTAGTAAACTGAATTTCAAAATACAATTTTATAATATCTCATGAATTAAATCTATTATGTTCTGGTTTTTAAATTATTACCATCAGAGATAGTATAAGTAGCAGAAAATAATCTCTAGCAGTAAGTTTTATATTGTCATAATAGAAAACCACTTTTAAACTTGTGTCTGAAATTTTGAGGAGAAATTGTTTAATCTATTGTTCACCAATAAGGTGAAATTTTTATATGAATCATTTTATAGTTACTATAAATAATTAGAATTTAAAGATTTAATGATTTCTATATAAAGGTCTTAGAGGTGTCTGGCACATAGGAACATTTAATGTATTAACAATTATTGCTTTTATTGTTAAAAAATAAAATCTAAATTTATATTGAATATATTATATTGGTGAAGTCATGCGTAATACCTACATCTCCAGCTCATTTGTTATTTCTTTTTCTCCCTCACCTCTGTGCTGTATAAGCTCTGTGCCTTCTTTAGCTCTTCAAATACCTCACACTTTCTCCAACCCAGGACTTGCTCTTCCACTTTCCCTTCTGGTCTCACCTTCAGTCTAATTAATTCTAGGAGGCTATGCTTAATGTGTCCCACATTACTTCAGTGCACACCCCACATTAGGTCAAATTCTCTATTTTATGCTTTATAATTAATAGTATATTTCTCTTCATAACATCACAATGCACACAATGTGGACAATTTTATTCAGGAGAATTCCCAATAGGGCTAGACAGACTAGCCTAATGAGGAAACAGGAGACTCAGCTAAACCTCTCAAGGGATTGTAAGTGACAGGATCACTCATGGTGTGTGTAGGGTTTTGGAAAATGATGAATATAAGGCGAGTATAACAAAGGGAAGAAAGCCAAGTTTGGGGTCATCATGATGACAACTAATGGTGTATTCTTTCCTTCCTTAAATGCATAAGTCCAATAAAATTTTGAAATTTGAAATGCTTTCTATAATTGACTTTCTTATGGAAATCAAGTGACAGTACAAATTTGCATCAAGGTTCACAATGAGTGAGCTAAATGTATTTTATACAGATTTAAGAATGAAAATGGAAGGCACCAAGTAGTTCAGGTAGAAATACTTAGCAATCATGGGGAAATGTGCTTAACTCACAAAGACCATTACACTAAAAACTCCAAGGAAAGTTAACCTAATATTCAAGGGGCAATGTTGCTCCAAGTGACACTTGGATAATAATTTCTTATGTATTTTCTGGCAATTCTAATAAAGTATTTTTTTCTGCATTAGACTCTGACTCCACAAGATTAGGAACAACATCTATTGTGTTTATCAATATAGCCAAAGAATGTCACAAAGTCCTAGAAAATAGTTGACATTTAAGAAATATTTGAAAATAAGTACTTGATATTTAATAAATAAGTAAATGAATAGATAACCCTAATTGCTAAGTTTAAATTGAAAGCATATACAGAGTTCAAGCCAAGATGGAAGCTTAGGTAGAAATGCTTCACTTCCTTGCACAACCAAAAGAAGGCTAACAACCAATTTAAAAACAACAAACAACCAGAACTGCCAGAAAATCAAAGTGCATGGAACTCTGAGAAGCAAGGAGTTAAAGAAATATCCAGAGCAGTAGGAAGGGCAGAGATGGACAGCCAGGCAGAGAGGGCCCGCAGCAAGGCAGAAGACCATGAGGGCAAGGTGGTAGACCATGACGGCAAGGCAGGAGCTTGCTGACCAGGAAACTAAAGATACAAAACCTCTAACTGTAAAATTTTGTGGGGGTTGTGACAGCAGAAGGAACTCCCAGCCTGACAGAAGAGTTCATTGGAGAAGCCCACAGGGTCCTAGAATATACACAAACCCACTCACCTGGGAATCTGCACCTGAAAGGGCACAATCCACTTGTGGGAAGAGAAGGAAGTAATGGAAAATGGGGCTAGAACAGAGCAAGCCAGTGGCATTGTTCCCTCTCTGACCCCTCCCCCACAGACAGAACCACAAGGCAGCAAAAACGTTTGCCCCAACCTGGCAAATACATAAGGTTCTGTCCCTTACTACATAACAAGTGCACTGAGACAAAAAAAATGGCCCCAATGAAAGAACAGATCAAAATTCTACAAACAGAGCTGAGCAACAAGGAGGTAGACAACTTATCTGATGCAGAGTTCAAAAAAACTGGTAATCAGGATGCTCACAGAATTGGTTGAGCTCGATCACAAAATGAAGACTACATGAAGTGAAATAAAGGAAAATATAAAGGGAACCAACAGTGAAGGGAAAGAAACCAGGACTCAAATCAACAATTTGGAATAAAAGGACAAAATAAACATCCAACCGGAACAGAAGGAAGAAATAAGAATTCAAAAAAATGAAGAGAAGCTTAGGAACCTCTAGGACAACTTTAAGTACTCTGACATCTGAATCATAGGAGTGCCAGAAGGAGAAGAGCAAGAACACTTATTTGAAAACATAATGAAGGAAAACTTCCCCACTCTGGCAAAGGAAGTAGACTTCCAGGAAGTCCAGGAAGCCTACAGAGTACCAAAGAATTGGACCCAAGGAGGAACACACAAAGGCACATCATAATTAAGTTATCCAACATTAAAGATAAAGAGAGAATCCTAAAAGCAGCAAGAAGAAAGGAGAGAATTACCTACAAAGGAGTTCCCATAAGACTATCAGCTGATTTCTCAAAAGAAACCTTAGAGGCAAGGTGCTGAAAAGAAGTATCTGAAATCATGAAAGGTGAGGATCTACATCCAAGATTACTATATTCAGAAAAGCTATCATTTAGAATGGAAGGGCAGATAAAGTGCTTCCCAGATAACATCAAGTTAAAGGAGTTCTTCATTACCAAGCCCTTCTTATATGAAATGTTAAAAGCACTTATCTAAGAAATAGAAGATCAAAATTATGAACAGTAAAATAACAACAAACTCACAACTATCAACAAACTCAACTTAAAAAAACAAAAACAAAAACTAACCAAACAACTAGGACAGAAACAAAATTACAGAAATGAAGATCACATGGAGGGTTACCAGTGAGGAGGGGAAGAGGGAAAATGGGTGGGGGGAATGTACAGGGAATAAGAAGCATAATTGGTAGGCATAAAATAGACTAGAGGAGGTTAGGAATAGTATAGGAATAGAGAAGTCAAAGACTTATATGTAAATCCATAATATGAACTAAGGGTGGGGGAATGCTGGAGGGTAGGGGGATGCAGGGGAGATAAATGGGGAGAAAAAAGACAACTGTAATAGCATAATCAATAAAATATACTTAAGAAAATATCAAATTGTACACCTTAAATATATACAATTTATCAATTTTTCTTCAGTAAACTTGGGAAAATAAAATAAAATATAAAGATAAGATAAAAAAGAAAGCATGTAAAGTCAAATACTTTCGCTATTCTGATACTTTATTCTTTAAATATAATTTTCCTCAAATGTCAGTATATACATTTTATTTATATCAAAAATTTGAGTAAATCAACAAGTGATCTGTTTTTCTGGATAATATTTTGAAGTTCCTATTATATGTGTACACATATATGAATATTTATATATAGGTTTACTTTCATACTCATTAACTTCAAATTTCAATAAGGCAATACTTGTAATTAATTAATTAGTTAATAGAGTCATTCTTAAGTTCATTTAAAACAGTTATGAAAAAGTACACAATAAAATTTGTCTAAAAATTGAAGTTTCACAAAAGGTTGTATTTCTAGTAAACTGTCAAAGCAAAAAAATGCCCTAGTACCATGAGCCAGAGTTGAAATTTTATGGATCAAGAGCACCTACAACAACTAATATTTATTTTACACAGACAATAGCTAGACAGCATTCCATATTTGTAATTTACAGACTAAAATATTGTCTGTTGTGGCCAGAATCAAACTAGAAAACAGTAAAAATCATATAATTTCAGACAAATATTCCTTGCATGGTTAATATAATCAAGTGAACATTGGAATACTGCACTGTGTCTTCATTTTGAAAGAAGCAAGACTGACAAACGGAGTTTAATAAAAATGTTATCAAAAAAGAAACTAAACCAGATACCAAGAGCAACTGCAAAATGGAAAAGGCTCACTTATTGAAAGTGAGTGACGTTATATCAAAAGTAGTAGTGTGCAAAAGGAATCATAGTAAAGAGAAAAGACCCTTTCAATTGTATCAGAAAAATAATAAGTAGTAAAGCAAAGTGGCCTGATATTAAAGTGAAAAGGAAAACTGATTTTAAAATTGTTATTAAAAATATGAGCTTCTAATGGATGCTTCTGAGAATTCCAGCTTCTATAAAAAGAAAATAAAAAGTGACTAAAACTTTTTCAGGTGATGCCCTAATTGGTATAGTAAGAAGCCATAAAATCTTAGTTGCCATTCATGAAATAATCATATTCAAGAGACTCTAGCATATTTGAGAATCTATTTAGTGAGGGAAGAATGGTAGTGAGAAGCTCAAAAAAGCTAATGTGACACATCAAAGATATACATTTCTTTAAAGGAAGAATAAAGTACTGACATTTGAATGAGTTTATATCTGAGATTCAGTCACTTCTCAAGGTCCTGAGGATGTTTATCTGGATAAGCTTAATTGGCCATTTTCTTCATGCCTACTGTTGAGCAAGTTACTATTGCTGAAGAGAGTCACAGAATAGGAAATATTAATGCTACAGTGAATTTCTAATCACCAATTTCAAACTGGTCTTCAGCAATGCCTGGCAATTCTACCCACTCCTTTGGCCAACTGGCTTGCCCTTTTTGTAATACTTCAACATTTCTTACTTTTCTCAAACTATTACCATAATTCAATCACCTGAAACAACACTCTATCGCAAGTACCAATCATCTCCTACCTGAACCAGAACAATAGCCAGGTAACTTATTTCCCTACTTCCATTCTTTCCATCCGTCAGTCCATTCCTCAGACTACAATCAGATTGAATCACCTCAATTACCTTCCATAAGACAAAAATCTTTAAACTGCATTACAACTTTGTCTAAAATAATTTTCCCCCTTCACTTACTGTATTTCAATTACATTGGCCCTTAATTACTCAAGTTTATAATGCTTCTTTCACCCTGACTCATACTGGTTTCTTAGGGCTACTATAACAAAGTACCACAAATTGAGTGACTTAGAACAGAAATATATGTCTTACAGTTCTGGAAGCTAGAAATCTGAAATGAAGGTACTGGTAAGGGCCAAGCTCCCTCTGAAAGCTGAAGGAAAATCCTTCCTTTCCTCTTCCTATCTTCTGGGGATTTACTGGCAGTTTGGCATTCCTTAGTTTGTAATGCATCACTCAATCCTTCATCTTCACATGGTGTCCCCCACGTATTTTTCTCTGTTTCCAAATTTCTCCTTTGTACCAACTCATTGGATTAGGATTCACCCGAATGACCTCACTTTAACTTGATTACCCTTGTAAAGATTCTATTGCCAAATAAAGTCACATTCTCTGATATTGAGCTATGGCTTCAACATTTCTTTTTTTTATTAAATATTTTATTGTTGTTCTATTACAGTTGTCTCAATTTCCCCCCTTTGCTCTCCTCTGCCCAGCCTACCTCCCACAGTCAGCCCCGCCGCCTGTTGTCCATGTCCATGGGTCATTCATAGATGTTCCTTGACTAATCCATGTATCTTTTTTAAGGAGACACAATTCAACCTGTAAAAAGACACCATTAACACAGGAGTTTTTCACGAGCTTGTTCTCTGAGAAATCTTTGCAACCCTCCCTGTTCTGCCACCTTGCCTTGTCATCCTTCCAATTTTCAACCCAGACTGACTTTTCTAGAGAAGACTGACTCACAATCTAAATATGTTTTCCCAGTAAATGCATTCAGATGACCGCATTTATCTTTCATTTATAATATTACCATACCTATAATTTTACATTTATTGGTGAGATTACTTGATTAATATCTATCTACTTCACTAGACTATGAGCTCCGTGAGGTCTTTCCTTACTGTTGTTCAGCTACAGTGTCTGGAATACCATGGCAGGCATCCAATAAATGTTTAGCTGAATGAATATCTGATAGATCAGACCAGAAATTACAAAACTGTCAGCTTGACGTTTCAAAATTTCTACTTTTATAAAAGCATTAGTGAGTATATACTGGTAAATTATTTCCATATAATATCCTACTTGTCAGTGAAAAATTTCTCTCCAGTCAGGGCACATGCCTGGGTTGCAGGCCATGACCCCCAGCAACCGCAGATTGATGTTTCTCTCTCCCTCTCTATCTCCCTTCCTTCCCTCTCTAAAAATAAATTAACTAATTTAAAAAAAAATTCTATTCTCTTTGGAAGGTGACAGTGACAAAGATTCTTCTTTAAAAAAAAATTCTCTATCATTAGACTAATTGACTAAGAAACATCTATAAGAGATTTGCAGATTATTTTGAATTATCCATGCTAGCATGGCTGTACAGGATTCCAACCCTGCTCACGTCACTCAATTTCTGTTTTTAGTCTAAAAAAAATTCAACTGTCTAAACATCCAAATGTGTTCATAAATGCCAGAGCAAGCAAAAAAACACAAAATATTATAATAGAGTTTGAGAAATAGTCAGTTCAGGAAAAGAAAATGGATTGGTAAGTGCTGTGGTTGACTCTGGAAATACCAGAAAAACAACAGTTCGTACAATGAGAAACACTATGGTGACTTATAATCAGCTGCAGCGGAAACAGATATGCCCAACTACCATTATTATCTTTATATGTTAGACTTTTAGTTTTTTATGTTGTGCATAAATGCTTTTGAATTCATAAGGCAAAATGCAACTTCTGATTCTTTGCAAGGCATCTACCTTAAATATTTTTCCTATCACAATTCCTTACATAAATGGTTATATTCAAAGCCATAATCTGTATATCTATATGAACTTGGAAGACTGGCAGAATTGATTTAGAATACTAGCTCTTACTATCTGAGTCATTTTTTAACAATTTACTTAATTTCTTTTCTTTTTTTTTTTTATATTCACCCAAGGACATTTCTTTCATTGCTTTTAGAGAAAGAGGAAGGGGTGGTCAATGAGAGAGAGAAATACCAATCGCTTGCCTTTCTGTAGATGTGCCCAACAAGGGATAGGACTGAAACCTGGGTATGTGCCTGAAATGTTGCAGGAATTAAACCTGCAACCTTTCAATTTATGGGATGATGTTCCAACCAACTGAGCCACACTAGCCAGGGCTTACTTAATTTCTTTAAGTCTCAGTTTTCTTCCTGCAAAACAAAGCTATTCCTGGATTGATTGGATTATTCTGAATATCAAATGAATATAATGTATGTAATAAATTGCTTGGTAATGGTTAAGAAACAATAAATATTGCTATTATTTTCATCAACATAAGCATGAGAGGTGAATTTTAAACAGTTTTCATTTTATATTCTTTCTATGGTTCACCTTATTTTCTTAAACCAATGTACTGGGTTTTTTTTGTTTGTTTCTTTGTACTACTAAAAGTCTTCAAGGTTTTTCATTTTTTATCAAGGTACTGTTTTTATAATTGTTTTTATATCCAACATTCACTTTTGTCTATTAACTGTCATACATTATAAATTAAGAATATTCTCTTTAAGTAAATTACAACTAAAGTTATTATTATTAACATATATATGTAAGTTCCAATATACTTACTGAAGATCTAATTCTACCTAATAATTATAAAAACACAAAGCAATAAACAAATTAATGAATTATCCTTATTATGAAATGTTTATTCTTAAGATTAAAATGTTTTTGGTTTAAGTAATATTCATTCTTTGATAAAAGTGTTGCCATTGGAAATTTTGGATAAATCAATATATACTTGAGAACACAAAATGGCCAATAGTAAAAATAAAGCATAATGTGATTTATTAAGAGAAATGCAAAAAATAATTAATTTTTTACACTATTTTCTGCTCTATTATTCAGAGATTAACAATTTCCCAAAATAACTGCACTCTAAAAAATCATAGGTAAGTGTGTTTTTAGAGCCTCAAATATATTTTTATAAAAATTATATATATTTATATAGATAGATACTATGCAGATTTTCATGTTATAGTATATATTCAATTTGAGGGTTAACAGAAAGGCATAGCCTCAGTTACACTTGATTTATTCATCTTTATCTAAACTCTGAACTTCATGCTTTTTTTTAATTTATATTTTATTGTTTATGCTATTACAGTTGTCCCAACTTTTCCCTCTTTGGCCCCCTCCACCCAGACCTGCTCTTCAGACAATCTCCACACCTTTGTTCATGTCTATGAGTCATGCATTTATCTTCTTTGGCTACTACATTTCCTATGCTGTACTTACATCCCCATGACTATTCTGTGATAATGAATTTGTACTTCTTAATCCTTCACCTTTTTCACTGATCCCTCCATACCTCTCTCATCTGGCAACCACCAAAACATTCTCTGTATCTATGATTCTATTTCTGTTCTGCTCGTTCATTTATTTTGTTTTTTAGATTCAATTATTGATAGATATGTATTTATTGCCATTTTCTTATTCATATCTTTTATTTTCTTCAAGATCCTTTAACATTACATATAATACTGGCTTGGTTGTGATGAACTCCTTTAGCTTTTTCTTGTCTGAGAAGCTCTTTATCTGTCCTTCAATTCTAAATGATAGCTTTGCTGGATAGAGTAATCTTGGTTGTAGGCTCTTGATTTCCATCACTTTAAATACTCTTGCCAGGCCCTTCTAACCTACAAAGTTTCTTTTTGAGCTTCATGCTTTTAGATGGAAATGTTGATGATATACTTCACAGAATTCCTCTTTGTCAATCATGTAGTCATTAATCCATATTATCTAGAATTTTCTTTTAAAAACTGAAACATATAGAGAAAATATGGAGGTCTTGAAAGCACTAAGTTTATATTTTAAGCACTTCTCATCTTTCCAATTTCATTCAGCATACATTTTGTGAATTCTGATAAATTCATAAATATGCAAGGTACAACATCAAATAATACCTTTCACTTACATTATTTTTATTGATCTTGGCTTCATCTCTAAGTGGTGGATGTTCTTATTTCTATTATTAAAATAATGAAGCTGAAGTTTAAAGAGATTTTAAAAGGTGGCAGAATAGGATTTGAACCTCAGTTTATCTGATTCCAAAGACTATATCATAATTATCACTTTGGGCTGCCTCCACACAAGCAAAATCCTTACCAACTTGTTTACCAGAAGAAAGAGAATCCTGGCCACTAAAACACCTTTGAAACTAACTTTTTAAACTTTGCTAACAAGAGACTGACAAAATGTTTTTTTTTATTATATAGGTATATGGCCATTATTGATCCCTTGAAACCCAGACTGTCTGCCACAGCAACCAAGATTGTCATTGGCAGTATTTGGATTCTAGCATTTCTTCTTGCCTTCCCTCAGTGTCTGTACTCAAAAATCAAAGTCATGCCAGGGCGTACTCTCTGCTATGTGCAATGGCCAGAAGGTCCCAAACAACATTTCACGTAAGTTAATTCTCTATTATGATTTTCAATTTAATTTATTAAATACTTAAGGAGCTGTAGGTTGGGAGCACCAATTATACAAATAAGACATAGGCATTTCCCTTAATATGTCACACATTAGTGAGAAAAAAGATGTTAAAATATTATAATCTAGTATGATATAGTCAATAAATTGGTGTAAATTACGAAGATTAATAATTGGAAAAATATAATGATTTATATATGAGACAGCTCTGGAGCGTTTCCTAGAGGAGGTGATGATAAGCTCATTGGAGATGAAAGCAATGCCCAAAAAGGGTAGGGTTTTTATTGACTGAGAAATGAGTGAGAAGGGAGGAACTAAAGCCCAAACGTGTGGATTGCTCTTTTCAGATGGCTGGCTGAAAAGAAGGGGAGTCCTGGTAGTTTCTTGGTTGTGTTATTTTAACATTAAAGAAACTTCTACACTGGGTTGAAAAGAAAATAGGAGTGTTACAATAATCTGGCATTTCATATTTTGGGGCCACCTTAAAAAAATAAAATGCTGCCATTTGCAACAACTAGATGGATTTTGAGAATATCATGCTAAGTGAAATAACTCATACGGGAAAAAATCAAGAACAATATGATTTAACTCATTTGTGAGATATAAAACTGAAAGCAACAAATGAAAAAACAGGACAAAGAAACAAACAAAAATTCAGACGCAGACAACAGTATGGTGGTTACCAGAGGGAAAGGAGGTGGGATAAGGTGGTAAAGGGTAAAGGGAGTCAAATATATAATTATGGAAGGAGATTTAACTTTGGGTGGTAAGCAACAATGTGGTATACAGATGATGTATTATGGAATTGTATACTTGAAACCTGTATAATTTTGTTAATGTATATAACCTCAATAAATTTCATTTAAAAAGTTCTCAGAAAGAAAAGCAAATAGAAAAATGCAATTTATTTGTATTTTTAGTTATAATCATGTATATTTTATTTCAACATATTTTTATGTAACAACCCATTGTTCTCTTAAAAATAACAAATAATACAAATATAATGGTCATCTTTTAAAACAGTCATTTTATCAAACTTTGCTCTACCAAGAGTCCAGTTTTTAAGGAATTTTAAAAGTTTTTAGTAAAAGAAGAGAAAGCAACAGTTTTAAACTGTTTTCTATTTATTATTATTATTAATAAATCTAAGTTGTATGATAAAATGAAATTTATAATAAAATTGAAATTTATAATAAAATTTCATTTTTTGTTGGCTGAATCACTTCCCCATTGAAATTATGTTGATACTTAATAAGATATCAGGAAATGAAGAAGCTAGAAGGTTTGATTCCCTTTACAAAAAAAAAGAAAAGAAAACAGGCATTGAAATTAGCATGCCAGACCCTTGAATTATTTTAAAGTCTTACTAAGACAACGGAAGCCACACAGAAGTTTATACCAACTCTAACTGTGCTGTTGTATTATGCGTTACCTTCTATTCCTTCCTAACTGCCTCTTTGTAATTTTGGTTGAAAGCTATGAAATCCTAGAATTTACTTTGATCATTTATGGTGTCATGACTTTGTAGTGACTGACATATCTGTATATTATTTACCAAATTAGTAATCGTATGTGCCATGACTTTTGAAAAATGCATATTAATGTCTTTGTCTGATTTTTAAAATCACAGTCACATAGCTTGTGAATTCATTGTGGCTCATGGTATCTGGTAACATTTATTTCATTTGGGTGAAAAACAGTTTATTTCAAATACAAATAATGTTGCAGAGATATATAGAATAGCTATGCATAAGAGATGCATATGCATCTATCAGTTGATTAGTTTATGCATATGCATAGATGCATATGCATCTATCAGTTGATTAGTTTATTCGGTCCCCTCTCTTTTCCTCTAATGATATATTTAATTAGGTTAGTTCAACAATTACCAGAGAAAAGGCATTTATTCTGAAACTCTGGGCAAGGTGGGGGCAGGTGTGGTTTAAATGAACACTACAGCTCACCTGTGGTTTTCAGGTATAATGCAAAGATTGACAGAGATCAGCTGCTGGCATTTGGACAACTACAGGTGACCAAAGGACGGTGTGTTGAGGGATTTGTGAAATGAATACTTAAAGAAAAACTGGCATTTTCTTTCATGATTTGAAATGGAATGAATTCAAAGCCCCACTATTTATCCCAATATAATCTTCAGCATGCTGTGTGGTTGTTTTTACTTTTTTGTATTTCTTTCAGTTACCATATCATTGTCATCATACTGGTGTACTGCTTCCCACTGCTCATCATGGGCATCACATACACCATCGTTGGGATCACTCTCTGGGGAGGAGAGATCCCAGGAGATACCTGTGACAAGTATCATGAGCAGCTAAAGGCTAAAAGAAAGGTACTGTTCCATATAATTTATCTAGCATTTATGTAAATTGTGGCACATTAAAGAAGGAGAAAACCTGCTTGTGGCCTTTTAACTCTGTATAATATAACTTAATGCTTTGCTTCTACTTTTGTTTTCTTTCTTTTCATCCAATTTTTCTTTTACTTCTTTTTTGTCTTCTGTAAGTCACTGATGACATGCAGCACCACTTGAATAGTATAGAATTGTCACTTCCCTACAGAAAGACTTTTTATTACCTCATTCAGAGTATTCTCAGTTACTCCCCACGGAACTTCTGAAATTTCACTTGTGGAGTCTCAGTTGACCATATTTCTGCAGTTCTAGCTGTCTTTGTCCTTTATGAAAAAGGATGCCTCTGATGTACTCTATAATCTTCCAGGAGCTTCTTTGATCCCTACAATGACATCTATCTTACTGTGTGCAATAATTTCCTAATATCCATTTATCTGCCCCTCCTTTCCCCCATCACTGACACTTCTCACCCCCTCCCTCTCTCCTCATCTGGTCTTTGCACAGCCAGCCCACATGTCTGGTTAAAAGATAAGAGTTGCATTAATACTCTTCTACAATTTACTGGGTAACATTATAAAGCCTATTTCTGAACATTCACACTAAATAAGAAGCCCTCTAAAGTTATTATGTAGACATTTTACTATGATTTTTCATTGAGAATTTTTCAGACTGCCATTATGTGACTCAGTGACTGAGGTTTTTGATAAATTTGTAGAATTCAAAAGAATTGAGGTCATCTGTTCCATCTTCCTCTCTCCAATTGGCATGTACCTAATGCAAACTTAAGAGGTTTTTCTAAGGATAAGAGTCATGCATATAATGCCAGTTATCATTTATTCTATTTATGGTTCATTTATTTATATAGAACTAACTACATGGACACTTCCCTTACAAAACACTCAACAATTTTAAAACCCCTCACCTGCAAACACCCATTTAACAAATCAATCAGGTTATAAAAATATGATGTAGAAATAGGATTCCATTTTTTTAAAGATTTTATTTATTTATTTTTAGAGAGGGAAGGGGGGAGAGAGAGAGAGAGAGAGAGAGAGGGAGAGAGAGAGAGAGAAACATCAATGTGCGGTTGCTGGGGGTTATGGCCTGCAACCCAGGCATGTACCATGGCTGGGAATCGAACCTGGGACACTTTGGTTCCCAGCCCACGCTCAATCCACTGACCTACGCCAGCCAGGGCAGGATTCCATTTTAATACTAATATGTTTTTCTTCTGTTATTGACAAATAATGGTAGACAAGACTTATGTTTGGTTCACAATTTATTATAATCTCTATTATTTGAAAACACATGATCTTTTCCACATCAATTTGTTCATTTCAGCCTGTAATATTCCTGTTTCAAAAAATACCTTATAATTTTATTTCTCTTTTAAGAAACACCCTAAAAATGAAGTACGCAAACAGCCAAATTATGCTTTTATCACCTAAGAATCCTTAAACTAGGAGAACTGCAATAACTTGGTTGTCTTAAGTGAACAGTTTCTTTTTCTCTTCTGTAATTTCAGCACTCATTTGGTAACATCTTGCTTATATTGAAAGATGCTCTTTGTGGGGATATTTTCTTATAACTATGGTTTAGGAATCACCGCATTAAATAACTGATGTGATGTTCTATGTATTTCAGAATAATTTCTATTACCAACTTAGTTTCTTGTCTTTTGTTTCTTATTGGTTTAGGCATCCTTTTTCCTTAAACAGTTTTCCCCTGTTCACTCCTAGACAAATTAAAATAAGTTCAGTAATTGTAGATTATAGTTCTTTTCTTTCATATAGTGTACTATAGTTCTAGCAAGGAATAAAAATTTAATAATTTTTTAAACTTTTTCATTGATTCCAGGGGGAACAAAAACAAGAGGGAATATTTCTGTTTTTGCCTCTGTACAACTGATGAAAGTAAGGCATAAATATTCCCTCCTGACTTCATTACTCTACAATTTTAAAGTATAAATATCAATGTAAATTGAGAGTGTGACCCTCCTAGAATATTTCAAAAAAGTAAGACATTTAAATTTTTTAGTCCATATGTCTTTCTCTCAGAGTTTGTTCCAGACTGAAATAATATAAAGTGACATTCATGCCATGGACTTACAATAAGTTACCTTCTCCTTGAAGTTCTCTCTCCATCACTTACTGATACAAACACCAGCATCTTACTGATACAAACACCACTATCATTTTTTTCCAAAAATTTAATTTTAAAAAATATAATTAGATTTTTTCTTAATTTCTAATCTTCTTTTATTTGAAGTTAATATATTTTTGGTGTGGTTTGGAACAGATTTATTTCCAGTAATTATGCTACATTTATATTTTAACAGGTCCACTTAGGCCAAAGATACAAATCCTACCCTAGATGGGCCATTTAATTATATCCTGCTTCCTAGAAAATACATCTTTGAGATTACAGATTCGACTTCAGAGATAAAAATAAGAGAGTATTGATTACAATAGCAAAAATTTATTCTGACTGTTGGGAAAAACAACAACTAGTAATAACATAGCAAATGTTGACTGAGCTCCCAAATGCACATGAACTAGAATAAATAAAAATGTAAGTCAAATCACTGAAAAGAGCTTTCCAACTATTGAGAAGCATTGTTTCCACGCCTTTCTCTTACAATCTTTGGACATTGTGCTTAATTTCAAAACTTGTAGATTAAATTCTTCGAAGGACAGCCAGTAGAAATAAATTACATGTCTAAGTTATACAGAACCTAGCTTCTAAAAAGTAAACTAATATGAAACTTTCAGATCATTAACCATCCCCACTTAATTTTTATATATGCCCTACCTAAGTATACACTCAGTTTGAAAATAACACTACTCATTCTAGCCAGTACTAAATATTAAATATCAGTCTGAAGAAATAAGTTAATACCTCTAGAAATATTTTTATTATAAATATTAGACTTTTGAACCTGAAAATGAGTATTAAAATTCTGTGGTTCCACCCTGACTAGTGTGGCTTGGTTGGGCGTTGTCCCACAAAGTGAAAGGTCATCTGCTCTGTTCCCAGGCAGGGTGTATACCTAGGTTGCAGGGATGGAACTTTCTCCTTGGCTGGTGCATGTGAGAAAGGCAACGAATCGATGCTTCTCTTTCATATAGATGGTTCCCTCTCTCTCTTTCACCTTCCCTTCCCCTTTCTTTAAAAATAAATAAGAAAAATGGAGATAACTGCACATGAACAACAATAAAAATGCAAAAAAAATGAAAAAGAAAAATGTTTCTTGGAGTTTGAAGTGGAATGTGACTGACCATTTGTGCAATAAAAAACTTAGTTGAAAAAAATTGCAAGATATTTTTAAAAATAAATAAGATCTTTTAAAATAAAATTCAATCTAATATTTAAAAATTTTGTAGTTCCAAATAGCTTACTAAGCTCTAGGAGGCAATCTGTAGGATCAACTAACATTTGATTCACATGTATAGAACTAGACATTTAAAAATACATTAGCAAGCGCATTAATAAACTCTTATGTCATGTATTTCACAATTTTAAAAACACTTTGAATACCTCACAACACAACCAAACTTATCCTCAATTTACAGCAAATATTCTAGGTCTTAAATTCGTGTAAGTTAAGCACCCATTAGCTTTAAATATCTATTTAAATATGTATATTGAGCCCTCAATATGTCCTCCTTGGAGAAGTATCTGTTCAGGTCCTTTGCCCATTTTTAATTGGATTGTTTTCCTGAAGTGGAGTCGTGTGAGTTCTTTATATATTTTGGAGATTAAACCCTTGTCCGAGGTATCATTTGCAATTATATTTTCCCATGTGGTTGGTTCCCTTTTCATTTTGCTAATGTTTTCTTTAGCCATGCAGAAGCTTTGTATTTCGATGAAGTTCCATTTATTTATTCTTTCCTTTATGTCTCTTGCTCTAGGGGTCATATCAGTGAAAATATTGCTGTGTGGAATATCTGAGGTTTTCCTGCATATGTTCTCCTCTAGGATTTTTATAGCATCATGACTTATATTTAGGTGTTTTATCCATCTTGGGTTTATTTTTGTGTAGGGTGTAAGTTGGTGGTTCAGTATCATTTTCTTTTTTTGCATGTACCTGTTCAGATCTCCCAGCACCATTTGTTGAAGAGGTTATTTTTACTCCATTTTATTTTTCTGCTCCCTTTGTTGAATATTAATTGACCATAGGGACTTGGTTTTGTTTCTGGACTCTCTATTCTGTTCCATTGATCTGTGTGTTTGTTCTTATGCCAGTACCAGGCTGTTTTGATTACTGTGGCCTTGTAATACAGTTTGATATCAGGTATTGTGATCCCTCCTATTTTGTTGTTGTTTTTCAAAATTGCTGCGACTACTCAGGGTCATTTATGGTTTCATATAAATTTTTGAAATGTTTGTTCTATATCTGTGAAATATGTCATTGGTACTTTAATAGGGATTGCATTGAATCTACAAGTTGCTCTGGGTAGTATAGACATTTTGATGATGTTAGCTCTTCTAATCCATGAGCACGGTACATGCTTCCATTATTTGTGTTTTCCTTAATTTCTTTCTCCAGTGTTGTATAGATTTCTGAGTACAGGTCTTTTACCTCCTTGGTTAGGTTTGTTCCTTGGTACTTTGTTTTTCTTGTTACTATATCAAATGGGATTTTTTTCCTGATTTTTGGTTCTGATATTTCATTGTTGATGTACAAAAATACCTTCAATTTCTGAATATTGACTTTATGTTCTGCTGTTTTGCCAAATTCACTTATTAGGTCAAGCAGGTTTTTGGTGGTGTCTAGAGGATTTTCTATGTGCACTATCACATCATCTGCAAACAATGACAGAGACATATGAAAGCATGCTCAGCATCACTAGCCATCAAAGAGATGCAAATTAAAACCACAATAAGATACCACCTCACTCATGTCAGAATGGCCATCATTAACAAATCAACAAACAACAGGTGCTGGCAAAGTTATGGAGAAAAGGGAACCCTAGTGCCCTGTTGGTGGAAATGCAAACTGGTTCAGTCATTGTGGAAAACAGTATGGAATTTCCTCAGAAATCTAATAATGGAACTGCCTTTTACCAGGCAATTCCATTGTTGGGACTATATCCTAAGAACCCTGAAACAACAATCCAAAAGAACCTATGCACCCAATGTCCATAACAGCACAATTTACAATAGCCAAGTGCTGGGAGCAGCCTAAGTGCCCATCAGTAAATGAGTGGATCAAAAAACTGTGGTACCCTTACATGATGGAATACTATGCAGGAGAAAGAAAAAAGCAGCTCCTACCCTTCATGACAGCAGGGATGGAACTGGAGAGCATTATGCTAAGTGAAATTAGCCAGGCAGTGAAGGACAAATACCATATGATCTCACCTATGAGTGGAACCTAATCAACAAAATAAACAAGCAAGCAAAATATAACCAGAGACATTAAAATAAGGAACAAACTGACAGTAATCAGAGGGAAAGTGGGAGGGGATAATCAGGGTAAAAGGGGGAAAGGTTGTCAGGAACTTGTATAAAGGACCCATGGACAAAGCAAAAGGGGGGTAGAATTGAGGGTGGGAGGTGGTGGTAGCTGGGGTGCTAGGGAGGGGTGGGGGGAAATGGACACAACTGTACTTGAACAACAACAACAAAAAAGTAAATATGTATGTTGAATTAATAATGTCCCTTTAATATAACAAAGTGGTTAACTTAAGAATCCCTGTACTTTAAATAGAAATACCTTCAGACAGTAACAAAATTTACAATATCAATATCACACAATCTCCAAGACCTTGACTAAACACCCTCCTTCAGGAAATGTGTACAGAATACTACAGACTGATTTAGGATCCATCTGCCATTCAAAAACAAATTTTAATAACAAACCCTGGCTGGAATAGCTCAGTGGATTGAGCACGGGCTGCAAACCAAAGTGTCACAGGTTCAATTCCCAGTCAGGGTACATGCCTGGGTTGCAGGCCATAACCCCCAGCAACCGCACATTGATGTTTCTCCTCTCTCTCTCTTTCTCCCTCCCTTCCCTCTCTAAAAATAAATAAATAAAATCTTAAAAAACAGAACAAAAAAATTTTAATAACAAAACAAAATAAAATAAAGATTAAATTAAAAATGCATCTGCAGTTCAAAAACTCTAGTCTAGAGTGACAGATCTTATCTGAACCTAAAATTTTATGAATCCCTTGCCTTACTGGATTAAAATCAAATGCAGTGTAAGGAAGAAATAAGTTAAGGGTGCTAAAAAATCTCATATTTAGGATGTTTTGGTAAAATAAATCAAATATGCTTTTCATTTTTTTCAGTCTTAATAATACCATCCTGTTTTCTTAAGCATCTAAAAGTAGTAAACCTAAGATATTGACTCATAAGCCACTGAATGTTTATCTGAGTTAGAATCTTATCTATAACTAAATCCATATGATGCAATTTGAATTCATACACTTTGAACACAAAAATGATTTGCTATCTCTCTCTGTCCTAGTATTCTCCTAAATTGTGACTATTTTCTTGGCAACTTGGGTGAAAAAAAGTACTGACATTCTCCTACAAATGATATTAATTTTTTGGCAATGACAAAATATATCTGTGAGTATGCTGGCATCTTGGAATAACTATCTAGAGCATAAATACTAGAAGTCCAGTGATTAGCAAAATGGGAAGAAACTAAATTAATACATGAGTTGGGCAGAAAACATAGCTAATAGGTAGCTATGATTAAATTATTATGATTAAATTATTATTTTTTTCCTTTTTTAACTTTATTTTTATTGGTGACACAATTATGTCCCCATTCTTCCTCCTTTGCCCACTTTCTCCCAGCTCCTGCCGCCCCTTCCCTTTGGCCATCACCACACTGTTGTCTGTGTATATGGCTTATGCATATATGTCCTGACTAATTCCTTCCCCCTCTTTCATTCGGGCTCCCCCTCCACTCTGACAGTTGTCAGTCTGTTCCATGTATCCACGCTTTTGTTTTATTTTGTTCACAGTTTATTTTGTTTATTAGATTCCATATACAAGTGAGATCATAGGGTATTTGTCCTTCTCTCTCTGGCTTACTTCACTTAGCATAATAATCTATATAAAAATAAATTGTGGCTAGACGGAGAATGAAAACAATGAAAATATTTGTATCAGATCAATTTCAATTCATTCATCAAAGGTTATTTATTTATTAAGAGTTTTTATTGTGAAAGTACCATAGACAAAATTTGTCTGATATCAGGAAAAAAATTGTAGTCTTGTGATATAGATTAAGTAAAGGACTAGTTGTAAATTGCATTAATATTGATTGAATGTGGACACTTGATGTGTGCTGATAAAGAAAATGATGTCAATCTAAATGGAGTGTTTGAAGGACATGCTACAGAGATTTTACCTCTGCGTTAACTTGTTCAAATTGATCAAGAAGAATATCAATTATGTGGTCATGATAAATAAATCTATAGATAGAGATAAAATACAAGATGTCTGAATTAGGAACCAGGAAGGCCCAGAGCACAGTGCCACGTGCGTGATAGGCTTCATGTGCCATGGGATCTAGACCTCATGGCTGACTGGAGAGAACGGGGTCTTCGATGTCAAGGATCTGTGTTCTAGCTTTGCCCTATCTAGGTGTGATCTTAGACACATCTCTTGAACTTTCTTAAGCCCATTTACTGAAAATTGTGGAGATTTGAAGAAGGACCTTTTGGAATTAAAATTCTGTATTCCTAATGCCCAATACAATGAATGCCTTTTACATTTAATCTGTGCCGATATTCCCTCTTTCTCCTGCCGTTTTCTACCTTTTTCAATATGGAGAACCTAAAATTAAGTGCAGAACTCATGTCCATATATTTATATGTGAAGTTAACCAAGAATTTGTATTTAAGAAGGTTGTAGATTATATCATTATTTATAGTCAAGATAAATTACATTAAGGATAAAATCAATTACAAGGGACCTAAAATTGCTTGTTTTTTTCTATGTATTAGTCTAACAAGAAATATAAATGATAAATTTATATTTCTGTATTTAACCAAAGTAACAACAGCTCAAAGAAAAAAAAGGAAAAAAAGTTGTTTTCAATTTTTCAGATTTAGCCTACAAATATTCATTAAAACAAGGTGTGTCAAGAATTTGACTACACCATATTTTATGTTATTTATCTGAACTTTTTGCTTCACAGTTATCTTTTTAGCTACCCAGCTATATAAAATACATTAATAAAATATGTAAACATTTTTCTAAAAGAAATCTCACTGTGCAACATCAGCAGTGGTGAATGTTCAGAGTAATTGAGAATCTGCTGAAATGCTGGCTTTGTGAAGGAACTAGAATTTTTCTGCCTGACATATTCCCATAACCAATTTCCTTTATCTTTATGCACTTCACTTACTTTGTTGTAATAAAAAACCTTGATATTATCCATATGACTTAGATTTTACATATTAATACATTATGTTGCTATACAAGCTTGTATATGATGCAGTGTGATTTACTCATCTCTGTGCCCCTCCACATTTCCTTGCCTTTATGGCAATTTCCACTTATTTTCATACATCTTTCCCCAATAATTTGTCATAATGTCATTATTATTTATATCATTAATCATAAAAATACATATCCCTTAAAATATCTTATTTAAAAAATACATATCTCATATATTCTACTTTCTTTTAAAAAATGTGTATTATTATCCAGATATAAAACCAATGTTTTAGTAGTAGATTTCCTAGGGAAATTAAAATCAAGAACCATAAAATATGTCTGTAAGTTTCTGTCATGTATCACAACCTATCTCTTTAAAAAAAATATTGTGGGCACTTTTATATAGAAGTTTATGATTATTTACCAACTATTTTTATGCAGATATTTTTAGAAAAGTGTGTATTTTTGCAGATAAATCAGTAAACACCATTAGAACACACCTGCTTATTATTAAATATTTTTACCCATTGGGATATGATAAAAATTCACCCAGCTGGGTCTTTGAAAGCCTCCTTTTTTTAAAGAAAATGAACTAAACAAAGCCAAACAACACCTGAAATTTATAAGTAGAATAGTATTACCTTGAAATAGTTCTAATAACAACATTGAAGCTTAAAGAAAACTAACAGTCATTTGCTCCCTCTCGCTAACTTCTGCCCTACTTGGAGCTTTATCTGTGATCGGGAGTGTCTGCTATGCCTGAGCTTTTCATTGATTGCAAATGCCATTTGCTTTCAACCTCTTGATTAAATCTCCAAGCATTGTGTATTTCTGGCAAGAATATGAAGCTTAGCATATAAAACCTGTAACACGTACCACAGTTCTCAGTACTTCAGGACACATGTACACACATATGCACAAAAAAAGTATCAATTATTGTAGATTTTATAAAATTTCTAAATATATTAATAATTTCTAAATTAGGTAAAACAATCTCAGTTATTTTTCTATTTGTTTAATTACCATTAGTACAATTGAATTATATTATTTGTTAACATTCTGAGTTTAAAGCCTTCTCTATATTGAACTAATGAAAATAAACAATGTTTTAAGGGAAAATTATTTTCCAGTACTAGCAATCCACTTAAAATTCATTTCCAGTACCAAAAATGAACTTAAAAATTAATTCTTTAAAAATTTTCATCACACCCTGGCTGGTGTGGCTCTGTGGATTGATTGCTGGCCTGCAAATTAAAGGGTCACCTGTCACAGCACATGCCCTGGTTGCAGGCCAGGTCCCCAGTGGGGGGTACGTGAGAGGCAACCACACATTGTTGTTTCTCTCTCTCTTTTTCTCCTTCCCTTCCCCTCTAAAAACAAATAAATAAAGTGTTTAAAAATAGTTTTTTTCATCAAGAAACTGGGACTATATGTAATTACCAAAGTGAGAAAATATTCAGATATGTAAAAGTGAGCAGTAATATAAAAATGTTTTTGATTATTAAAAAGTATAAATAAGCTTAATAACTTGTTTTGTTTTAGTTCAAGTGAGTTTTTAACATAATAAAGCTCCATTTAATACATACTAAATGAAAACAATATAATACATACTGGATAAAAACTACACACAAAACCTTTTAACAAATTCTCTTTTAATGTAATACCTGACACCTTAAAGCTTATGGATATTAATTAATAGTTTTACCATGACTAAAATAATTCTACAATAAATACATTGTCATTATAAAATATCAGTAGATAAATATAAATATAATTAATTTTGTATTTAGAGAAAATCTAGACTTGTTAAGCCCAGTGAGCATAACATTTTGTGTGTGCTTGAGAGAGAGCATTGTTTTGTTTGAATAACCATGTTCCTCTGGATTCAGTCTTATTTGTAAAGTGAGAACATCAAATGAAATTACCTCTAAATTCCATTCAGTATACATAGCCATTATAGAGACTCATCAAATACTTATTCAATATCCAATGAGTACCAGGCATTGTACACAAGTGACTTTATTTAAATCTTCTATAATCTTATAAAAGAAGACATATTTCAGGTCAGAAATATTAGTGAACCAAGCTCACAGGAAATTTTCTAATGGGTTCTATGCAGCTGATTTTGTTCAGAGCCAAGCTTTCCCTCACACCTTTGATCCCACACAAGTAACCAGTCACCCATATCATACTGCTGTCTACAAGTGATGGATTGTGCAGAGGGGTAGGGATGGGAAGACCCACACTTAAGCTCAGTTCAGCATGGAACTCCCTCCACTCCAAAATAAAATTATTCTTTTTCTAATGTATGACTTCAGTTCTTATACTTCTCTCTGTCCAGTCTCAGACCGCACCCCCCACCTCCTTCTCCTACCCCTAGTCCTATCTAGTTGGGGTGTCAAGAGAAGGAATTTGTCCCTTCTTGAGTTCTTTGAGTTCTTATTTGAGTTCTTATAGCTAGACTAATAATAAACTTGACAAAACACAGATTAACAGGGGAAAAAACAATAAATGTATATGGAGAATAATAAACTTGATATTCAGAGAGTGATCAAAAATAAGACATTTTATATTTTTTACATAAAGAATCAATAATTTGTGACAAAAAAAAACCTTAGTTGATCATTAGTGACGAATTAGTAAGGAGTTTGGGCTTGAGCAGTAAATTAGTGCCAAAGTAACACGGTTTATTGACACAGCCTTCTTGGAGTTCAAAACTAATTCAGAATTTGTGGTGAAGGAGTGTCTCAACTTTATTATCTTTTATAGCACAAAGTCGACATATTATTTTATACTCACAATAATGCTCTCAGGAAAGGTATTATTATACTTGAGAGATGTGTAAGCAACAAAGTTGAAGTTAGAGAAGGTAAAGGTGAAAACAAGGGATCAATGTGAAAAAATTTTTTTAAATAATCATCAGTGTGTGGTGGCTGATGAGCTACAAACACTGAGGAGAAGAAATGAAAAATTCTATTTAAAGACTCAATTGCTAAGACAATTAGGACACTATGGACAGGAAATAAGGAGCCTGTGAGAAAATAAAGCAATTTTGATGAAAAAGATAAATTCACTCTAGGAGAATACAGACAGGTGGAAATGGATTGTAGGCAGCGGGAGGAGTGTTCCGGCAGAGGGAACGCCTACGTGTGCTGATGAAGATGACAGCTGATGTTATTACCACAGGAAACATTTCCCACTTCAATAATCGGTGAACACGGCTTTATGTCAACCATTCTGTACGCTGACTAGAAATTTTCATAAGAACATTCTGTCACTCCTTCAGCATGAGATAACAGTGAATGTAGGCACACCATCTACTGGGTATCGTTAGCTCAAATTCCTCTGCTCCCCTCTCAGTATTCCTTCCTGGGAATCTCCACACTCCCACCTCTAGGAACCCAAGTCAGAAGGCAGAGAAAAACCCTTTTGCCAGAACTGCCAGGTTTTATTTCTATTTATTTCACTATTTCTATTTTTATTTTTTCTAATTCTGTAATAAAATTTCAACCAACTTCTGGCCAAGATGGAGGTGTAGGTAGACTCACTGTACCTCCTTGCACAACCAAAATAAGCACAACAACAACTTAAAAACAAAAAACAACCAGTACTTTCAGAAAGTTGAACTGTATGGAAGTCTGACAACCAAGGAGTTAAAGTAGACACATTCATCCAGACTGGTAGGAGGGGCAGAGTCGGGCGGCTGGGTAGAGGGGGGTCACAGCAAAATAAGCAGTGGCTGGAGGACCCCCGGCACACAAAGTGGCAGCTGGCAAACCCAGTGAGGCCAAGGATTGTGGAGGGGTGTGGAGTGCAAAGCAGCGGGCAGACTGGGTGTTCCCACATTTGCACACAGATAAACCAGGCAAAACTGGGGAGCAAGACCATGAGATCCAGGGTCCAATCTCGGGGAAATAAAGCCTCAAAACACCAATTGAAAACACCTGTGGGGGTTGAGGTGCCAGGATAAACTCCCAGCCTCACAAGAGAGTTCGTTGGAGAGACCCACAGGGTCCTAGAATGTACACAAGCCCACCCACCCAGGAATCAGCACCAGAAGGGTCCAGTTTGCTTGGGGAAAGCAGGGGAAGTGACTGCAGAGAGCAGAGCAAACGTCATTGTTCGCTCTCACACCCCTGCCCCACATACAGCATCACAACCCAGCAACTGGGCTGCCCCACCCTAGTGAACACCTAAGGCTCCGCTGTTCATATGTAACAAGCATGCCAAGACAAAAAAAAAATGGACTAAACGAAAGAACAAATCAAAGCTTCAGAAAAAATACAACTAAGAGACGAAGAGATAGCCAACCTATCAGATGCACAGCTCAAAGCACTGGTGATCAGGCTGCTCACAGAATTGGTTGAATTTGGTCACAAATTAGATGAGCAAATGAATGCTATGCTAAGTGAAATGAAGGAAAATGCACAGGAAACCAATAGTGATGGGAAGGAAACTGGAACTCAAATCGATGGAGTGGACCAGAAGGAAGAAAGAAACATCCAATCAGAAAAAGATGAAGAAACAAGAATTCAAAAAAATGAGGAGAGGCTTAGGAACCTCTAGGACATCTTTAAACATTCCAACATCTGAATTATAGGGGTATCAGAAGGAGAAGAGGAAGAGCAACAAGTGGGAAAGTTATTTTAACAAATAATAAAGGAGAACTTCCCCAATCTGGCAAAGGAAATAGACTTCCAGGAAGTCCAGGAAGCTCAGAGAGTCCCAAAGAAGTTGGACTCAAAGATGAACACACCAAGGCACATCATAATGACCTTAACCAAGATTAAAGATAAGGAGAGAATCTTAAAAGCAACAAGATAAAAGGAGAGAATTACCTACAAAGGAGTGCCCATAAGACTGTCAGCTGATTTTTCAAAAGACACCTTACAGGCAAGAAGGGGCTAGAAAGAAGTATTCCAAGTCATAAAAGGCAAGGGCCTACATCCAAGATTACTCTATTCAACAAAGCTTTCATTTAGAATGGAAGGGCAGAGAAAGTGCTTCTCAGGTAAGGTCAAGTTAAAGGAGTTCATCATTACCAAGCCCTTGTTATATGGAATGTTAAAGGAATTTATCTAAGAAAAAGAAGATAAAAAAAACAAGTACAGTAAAGTGACAGCAAACTCACAATTATTAACAACCACACCTAAAACAAAAACAAAAACAAACTAAGCAAACGAGAACAGGAACAGAACCACAGAAATGGAGATTACATGGAGGGTTAGCAACATGAGTGTGGGAGGAGGAGAGAGGGGGAAAAGGTACAGAGAATAAGTAGCATAGATGGTAGGTAGAATATAGGAGGAGGGTAAGAATAGTATGGGAAACGTAGAAGCTAAAAAACTTATAAGTATGACACATGGACATGAACTAAAGGGGGGATGTGGGTGGGAGGAGGTATGCAGGGTGGAGGGGAGTGAAGGGGGGAAATGGGACAACTGTAATAGCATAATCAATAAAATATATTAATAATAAAAAGATTGAAAAAATTCAACCAGTGCAGAAAAGCACACCAATAGCATTGTTCCTCTCTGATAGGGGATCCCAGCAAATAACAGGTTAGTAAAGTATCCTTTAAAAAGACGACTTGCTAACAGACAACTCACGCAGCTATTTTTGTGCTCTCAAAAGAGAGTGGATACCACCTGTTTTCTATTTCTACTTCATTTTGTGCTTATTTATATGCCCTGTGTTTATAATAGTGTGTGGTCTTTTAGCTTCTAACCATTTATCAGCAGGAGATTCATTTGTAGCTGTTTATTCAGCATCGTG
The DNA here is from genome assembly GCF_004126475.2 of Phyllostomus discolor. Classification (NCBI taxonomy): domain Eukaryota; kingdom Metazoa; phylum Chordata; class Mammalia; order Chiroptera; family Phyllostomidae; genus Phyllostomus; species Phyllostomus discolor. Next base: position 86,780,862 of record NC_040903.2, read on the forward strand.
ATTTATTGGTGCTGACTCAATATTTTCTCCAGCTCCTATTTTGAAAGGTACCATTTGTTCAAAAGGAGCTAACTTGAGGAAATCTGTGGTCAAAAAATAAAGCAAACACAATTAACCTAAACCCTAAGACAGTGAGCTTTAAAAAAACACCATTTTTCAATAATTCAACGGAACACAGAAATTATCTCATTTAAATTCATAGTAAATAAGCTGCCATGGATTTCTGTTACTTTATTCACTTAGAAACAAGTGGCCAGTTAGACTATAAAATCTGGATGTATTTTCCTTCAGATGCTCAATATTTCTTTATTAATTAATTAATTATAATAAGGCCATATGCCTAAGCATTGTTAGTCACATCTGTTATCTCATTTAGTAGCCTTGTTAACACTCTGTGGCATTATTGTACTTATCTAATTAATGATGTGACCAAGGCTTAGAGAGTTTAACTTGCTTGACATTATGTTTCAAGTAAGTAGAGGAATCTGGTTTGGATCCCAAGCTAACAATGAAGTCAAAGAAATAATCTACTATCTTTTTATATCCCTTTATGGAGTTAAAGTACATTATACATAATGTCAGTAAAAGGTGAAAAAAAGAGGGGGACTAGCTCATAATATCAGCATCCTAACGCTTTTTTGCTTTTCCTACAACATATACTTAAGACATAAATTTTAAGAAAATAAGTTATTTTTATAAACTAAATCCTAATTCTAATGTTCATGTAACGCACAGTAAACCTCACCCCTTTCTTATCTATAAATGATCCATTCATAATGGGATAATCCATCTTTATATTTTTCTGTAATGTTAAAAAGATTCTATACAGAATCTCTTATCTGGAAATAGACCAGTCTTTGTTCTTAAATATATTATCTTCTTTGTTCATGAGCTTTTAGTGAAGCTTCTAGAAAAAAAAATTTTGTTAGAATTTATTTCAATGTTTCCTACTTCTTAGCTGGTGAGTTGCCACAAACATTTTGTCTCCTCCCTGTCCTAAGACTCACACCCAGTTCTACATGTTTTCATATTCTCCTATTTACTTTGCTTGAGTAGTTTTTATTTTTATTTTTTTAAAGACTTTATTTATTTATTTTTAGAGAGGGAAGGGAGGGAGACAGAGAGAGAGAGAGAGAAACATCAATGTGCGGTTGCTGGGGGTCATGGCCTGCAACCCAGGAATGTACCCTGGCTGGGAATCGAACCTGGGACACTTTGGTTCCCAGCCCGCGCTCAATCCACTGAGCTACACCAGCCAGGGCCTATTTTTTTATTTTTGTTATTGTTGTTTAAGTACGATTGTCTTCATTTTCCCCCCACCACGGCCCCCTGCCCCACCCATTCTTGCCTCCTGCCCTCAAAACTACCACCTTTGGTTTTGTCCATGTGTCCTTTATATGTAAACTTAAATAATTTTAATTAAGCTATGTGTGAATACATGAAGTATTTCCTTATGTGCACAATGATATATTGTCTAATAACCATTTACAATTCTTCAGTTTAAATTTAAATTTTACTTAATAATAAATTCAAGTTCTGTTAGAGTATGCAAAGAAAATGAAAAAAGCAAGGTAGTATAAATTAAATTAAAGTAAATGTTTATAGGAAATGTGGGGCATTTTATCACAGGTAAATTATTGACTCTATTGTAGAATACTGAGCAAGAAATGTGCTTTACTCATCATTGTGTCCTCAGTGCCTAGCATAATGCCTTCTGGATGGATAGATGATGGATGGATGGATGGATGGATGGACAGACAAATTGATAAATGAATGAAAGAATAAGGTTTTATGAATCAGCCACCTTGTCATTAAAATGAGAAGGTGGTATAAATACATGGGAAATGTGAAATTATGTGATATGTCTTGCTAAAAGTCAAAAATGTTTGAAAGAGAGAACCAATTCTAGAATTTAAACTTCCTGAGTTCTGACTGGTACTCCGCCCCCCATCCCAGTATACAAAGGTAAGACTATAGTCTGAATCTTCAGGTCAAAGTGAATGCCTTCAAGAGTGTATTAATAATCTCAGGACTAAAAACAAGGTTTGCTTATGTATTGCTGAATTAATTAAACTGTTCTTGAAAGTTTTCTTTATTCTATTAAATAAAAATATTTATTTACCTGCCATAAGAAAAATATGTAAGATTATCCTTATTATATAGATTCTTGATACAGCATTCTGTAAACAAAAAAAAACTCTGGTAAGAGTTTATCTTATACATATATTATGCATACTCATAAAATTCCAAATTTCCTTAACATTAAATTATGCTGGGAAAAGATGCCTCCTTTCTTCCATAAAAGAGAAAACTACTTCCGTGTTGTGCAGGACAAACTGTTTCCCATCAAATATAAACTGCCTGGCCAAGTATGACAGACAACCAGATGAAAGAGAGAGCACCCAGTATGCTCCATCATATCCGCAGTATACACTCAGGCTTAAGCATTGCAAATCTCCACAGCATATTTCCTAGCCTAACAAACATATTTCCACAAGCCTCCCATTCTGCCCAGCGAGGCCCTTAGCTGGTAACATCTGCTATAAATGATTTTCCTAAAAACAAAAATCCTTTCCAAAACCCCAAAGAATACACAAAGGACAGGCTTTTCTTTCTCAGTGTCCCTTTGGTTGATAGCTAGGGCACAGGGATTGGTAGTCAAGGGCTCTCCCTGCTGGAAGTGACCAGTAACATGTACCAGATTATGTTACCATTTCAGCCGCAGGAGCCACTATGTGAACTGTCGTGTGTAAGTATATGGTTTTCCATGGTTAAGTAACAGTACATAAATGTCAGTATATGTCATGATATCTGCCAAATGTGATTTAGAAGTGGAGGAGGTGATGAGGTGGGGGAAGGTGCAAAGAAGAGACTGTTAGTTTGTTAGGATGCTACAACAAAGTACCACAGACTAAGTGACCCCAAAACAGAAATTTATCTTCCTGCCATTATGGAAGACAGAAGATCAAGGTGTCAGCAGGGTTGGTTCTTCAAGGTTTCTTCTAGATGGCTGACTTCTTCCAGTGTCTTCCTGTGGTCTTCTTTCTGTGTTTCTCTGCATCTGAATCTCATCTCATTAGGACACCAAGTCATTAAATTAAGGTTCACCCATATGACCTCATTGTAACTTAATTAGCTCCTTAAACACCTATCTCTAGATACAGTCACATTCTAAAATACTTGAGGGCTAGAGCTTTAACATATGAATTTCAGGGAGACACAATTTAGCTTATAATAAAGTCATTATTTAAGATTTTAAAAATAAATCCTTCTGATTAAGTCATTTCATGGATTCTGGGAGCTTCCTGGCACCAAGGAGGATTTCTGCTCTGTTTTGAAGATACGAGTTCCTTGGAAAGTGTGAGTGCTACTAATCAAGGGACTAGGGTAGTGCTTCTCTCCACTGCATTCTAACAGCTCATCTTTTAGCTGAAAGAAAATTGAGAAAACTATTTCTCAGTCTGTCCGATTTGAACATTTTCCTTCTTTTTCTTGTCCCTAGTTGGCAGTTATTATTGAGCCCTTCTCACTTGACTTTCTTCATTCCTGTCTTAGAGGAAACAGTTTCTGTTAAAATTATTTCATCTTTTCACTTTTGCATAAGCTTTGCAACAACAGACAATTTGTTTTAAAGTGCCTAGCCTGACACCTGCCTCCCTCAACATAACTCCTATAAGTAACTCTTATCCCTCAGTATTTTTATGATAGCCATTTCCCAGTAATCTAGTGTTTTGATTTACCATTATTTATGTGACCAAGATTTGATTTTATTTTTTAAACTATTTATGTATTTTTAGAGAGGGGGAAGGAAGGCAGAAAGAGAGTGAGAGAAACATTGAAGTGAGAGAGGAGTACCAGTGGGTTGCCTGTCTTAACACACCCCTCTAGCAATCCTACCCACAACCCAGGCATGTGCCCTGACCTGGAATTGAACTGGTGACCTTTCTCTTTGTGGGACAAAGCTGAACCAAGTGGGCTACACCAGTCAGGGTTATGTGACCAAGATTTTAGTTAACTTCATGTCTATCACTGTTTTTTATTTTTGTATGTCTTAAATGAAAAATGTGAATTTTACTGAGGATTTTGTAGATTAGTTCAAAGGGAGAATTTGCCTTTAAGAGGATAAAACCTCGTCAGCATTTCCAATCAAGTCAGCTCCCAGGGAGTGGCACGTGTGTCTCTCCCTCCTCATCTCCTTCCCTGCCTTTCCAGCTTGCAGCCCTCTCCTTGATGCATTTCTCTGCTTCAGAAAGACCATTCACCTACAACTTCTTTTTTTTTTCAGTCTTTAAAGCATTTATTCAGTATCCACAGATAACACTTTTAAGCAGTTCTATTTTTTAAATTTTAATTGTTGTTTCAATACAGTTTTCTGTCTTTTATTCTGATCCCCCAATCCCATCCTCCTCACCTTCCTCCCGTTTCCACGCCTCCCCTAGTTTTTGTCCATGTGTCCTTATACTTGTTCCTGTAAAGCCTTCCCCTTTTCCCCTGAAATTCCTGCCCTTCTCCCCTCTGATAGTCACCTACAACTTCGAAAGACAAATTTAGCACTCTTCCTACAATTCAAACTGTAGCACTCTTCTTATCATTCAAATAGTTCCAAACTTGCAAATCCCCATCTACATCCATTATCTTTCTCAGCAAACAAAGCATCTTTCATATACTCAGTTCCACTTTCCTTCAAGTCAGGAGAACTTAGAAATACAAAAGTAGCGCTGGTGTCTTCTGTCACACTATGTTGCACAAGCCTTTTGTGGATGTGATTCTAATTACTTGCTCTAAGCTTTTTCAGGTGTCTTTCTGCTACTGTTTTCATATTTATTTCATTTCTGAAAAAATTTCAGAGACTTCTCTCTCCTACTTTGCTGAAGGAGTAGATCCCAAAAGGATGGTGAGTCTTTGTATTTCCATATGCTTTACTCTCTATATTTACAAATTTATGGATTTTTTAAATCATTTGTCATTCTCACAAACCTGTCCTTCATCTTTTTATTTGGAAATATTCAGAACTGATGAAATAATACATTGTGAATACTTCCTACCTTTTTATTCTTAGGTATTATCCTCAGATTATTTCTGCTTCATTATTTCATTATTCTCCAACATGATCTGGCAGCATTTCACAAATCTCTGAAATAGGAATTTCTAAATCCTTTTGCCACAGCCAACTAAGCCCAGATGAGAATGATTTGACACTGACACTTTAAGGAAACAGTGACATGCTTCATATATTAAATCTGTAAAAGAAAAGAGCACCTGAAAGGACTGAAAATGATGAACAGAATAGTAGTTGCATACCAAAGGGGATAGGAACTTCAATGTTAATGGGGAAAAAAAGCAAGTCCTTCAACTGCTACCATACTGACTAAAAGAGAAAATCAAGTAGGAAATAATAATTCCCTTCATGTACAATGCTTCACTGAAAACTAAAAACTAATTATTAATGGCCATCAGCTTATATGACACAGTTAAGACAGAGTATTTTATTTTATTTTATTTTATGATTTTATTTATTTATTCTTAGAGAGGAAGTAAGGGAGAAGAGAGGGAGAGAAATATCAATGTGTGGTTTCCTCTCATACATGCCCCAACTGGGGACCCGCCCACAACCCAGGCATGTGCCCTGACTGGTAATCGAGCCAGCAATTTTCACATCGCAGGATGATGCCCAACTGACTAAGCTATACTGGTCAGGGCTAGAGTGTTTTACTTTAAAGCATAGTTTCATGGAGGACTAGAAGGTTCTGTTTCATTCACTTGACTGAGAATACAAGCCAGGTCTCTAGCATCACAACACCAGTCTACCTTCAAGCCATAAAATGTCACAAGGCATCTCCTGAAACACTTCATTGCCAGGCTGTACAGTGATTTGAGCAAATAAATGTCAACCCACTTTATTTAGGGACCATCTGTAATATATTGAATAAGAATATCCTATACCTTACAACTAAGTTTCCATTGCTCTCCCATCTTCCTATAAGACATCTTAGAATTTAGACAGCTTTGAGCAAATGATTTAAACATGAAGGTTTTTATTTTCCTCAAGTCCCATAACCTAAGAGGGAGAGCGGAGTTCAGGAATAAGTTCTGGGGGTAAGTCACAGAGTTCCTATCTTTACGTGATTTAACAGCACATGTCAGATTCTCTTCTCTGAAATGTGTTGCTTTGTACACAATTATTCTTTTTCTGATTAACTAAAGTATCAGGTTATATCAGCTGAGTAGAAAAAAGTGGACAGTAAAGAATTATTCATATATTTTTTGTATAAGGAGAAAATATTAATCTTTATGTTGAACCTTTTTGTAAGAGAGTTATAGGTATACTCCAATTTGCCATTATCTTCAGGTACAAAATGCTGTTAAATTACTAATGGATCATTCAAATTTGTGGAAGTTTCATTTTGTACTTTTGTGCTTTGTCCTATTTTAGTTTTCCTATTGGTCTTGGAGGTAATCTCTTACTATTAGGCATAATATTTACCCATAAGGCCCAGGACTTCTAGAAAAACCCAAGTTGTTTACTGAGTAAGACTTTCTAGTTTGGTGAGACTAGAACCCTGAACTGTGTCCCCAGTGAGGAATGGTCACTAAGATCTCTCTACTCTTAGAGCCTTTCAGCAGTGGTTCACCTGAGCTGCTCATACCCTTGTCCTACACGTGTGTACTGGGGCAGCCGCAAAGAGTTTAGAAGTTTGTGTATTTATGAAACTTACCCAGGCTATGTAGCCTCCATTTTTAACTTACTTTTAGTTACTCTCCACTGCCATGAAACATTTTAGTTGTTGTTTATATTTTTTCCATAGCTTAAAGTTGCTCTTGAGGAAAAGGTATGCGTGTACATATATATATACTTACGCAAAGTACTCCATATACACTATATATAATACAAAATACTCGGTATATGTACTTGTATTGTTATATACAAACCCTATAATATATTGATGTTTCTGAGATAAGAAAGATCTTTATAATATAGCCTGTCCTTTTCCTTTACTTGTATTTTTTGTGCTGTATAGTGTCACACAAACTCATACTAATGTTTCACTTATAATTTAGTATTTTCCAATATCCTGTCTAGGAGTTTCCTGTAGCACAAGTCACTAATTACTGAAATTACTGATTGAACTAAATCCCTAAAATTTAATTTTCTGGAACACTTTCAATTTTCTTGTCATATTATGGAGACCACTTAGATTTGATGCTTTAAAATATATTTCTGGAGTTGTTAGAGCAGAGAATAGTTTTCTTTCCAGAAATTATTCATGCATCTAAGAAAATAAACATATAAGTTATTTTCTTTTTTTCTCAGAAGAACTTCCAATTGAGATTTTTAAATAGAAAGAGATACAGTGATTGCCAGCAGGAAGGGGAGACGGACGCAGGTGAAAGACTGTGAAAGGGGGATAAATGGTGATAGAAGGCAGCTTGACTTGGTGTGGTGAACACACAATGTGCAGAAGGTGTATTGTGGAATTATATACCTGAAACCTGTATAATTTTATTAACCAATGTCACCCCCAATAAATTCAATTTTAAAAGATACTGAAATTATATGTCTTGGATTAGTTTTATCCTCTACCTCTTACAGTTCACAATTAAAAGACTATTAGAATGTAAGTACTGATTTTTTTTTAACTTTTAAAAATGTTTATGGTCTTTCTATTGTTCAATTATTTTTTTATCCTCACCCAAGGACATTTTTTCATTGCTTTTGGATAAGGAGTGGGTGAGAAAGAAATGGAGAGAAACATCCATGTGAGAGAGAAACATCGATCAGCTGACTCTTGTACATGCTCCAACTGGGACCAAACTTACAACCCAAGCATGTGCCCTGACTGGGAATTGAGCCCTCGACATTTCAATCTATGGGATGATGCTCCAACCAATTGATCCACACTAGCCTGGGCTGCTAAATTAATGTTTTACTAAATAAGTTTCAGCCCTAGCTGCTGTGGCTCAGTGGACTGAGCATGGGCCTGTGAACCAAAAGGTTGCTAGTTCAATTCCCAGTAAGGGTATATGCCTGGGTTGCAGACCAGGTCCCCAGTAGGGGGTGCATGAGAGGCAACCACATATTAATGTTTCTGTCCCTCTTTTTCTCCCTCCCTCTCCTTTCTCTAAAAATAAATCATTTAAAAAAATAAAATAAAAGTTTCACACCGCTAATTTTCTAGTTATAACACTAAAATAAAAATCAAAAACAGATCATCGATTATTCTTTTTCTTCCTGTAGTAATCATCTTAACAGTTTTTTTCTATAGTAAAGCTTTTCAAGGAATACCTGTTATCCTTTTCATTTATAGAAATATACTATGTTGGGGAAGTGACAGAGCTATTGCGACTGTTAAGTAATTAACCTTGTTATTTTTTTTAAAGATTTTATTTATTTACTTTTAAGGAGAAGGGTAGGGGCAGAAAGAGAGGGAGAGAAATAGTGATGTGTGAGAGAAACACCTACTGGTTGCCTCTTGCACACCCCCAACTGGGGACCCTGCCCACAACCCAGGCATGTGACTTAATCAGAGATCAAAACAGTGACCTTCCAGTTCATAGGCTGACATGCAGTCCATTGAGCCACAACATCCAGAGCTAACTTTGTTATTTTGTTAAGCTGTAATAGATCTGATGCTGCCACCACCCCTTCTCTTCAATTTCTATCACATACACACACACACATTCACACAGAGTGCAGGGACTCTGATAAGAAAAAATAGCTGATTTTAAAACTCTCATTATTTGCACACCTTCTGCCACGAAACTTGACTTATTTATTTGGCTTTCAAGTACCCAATCTTTATTTTACTCATTGTCCTCAGCCTACCACCATAGTCTCCCTTTGCCTCTACGAAGGTACCTTTACAATCACTTTAGGTCATGGTGCCAATAACTTAAAATATGCTTATAAGTTAATCAGATCTTGGGAATGAAGTAAAAGAGAATATATCAGCATCTTGTGAGCCTGGCATTCACATTCCCATTTAATCCTCATGATCCTCTACATGATGAGAGTTCTTGTCGCTTCTTTACTAATAAGATGATTGATGTACAGAAAGATTAAGTAATTTTCTCAAGGTTACATAGCTATTTACAAACAGGGCCTAGATTTAAATCAAAGTATTTGAGTCTAGTGCTCCTAACAGTGCAGTGCACTACTGTGCAATGAAGACCTCGAGGCTGGTTTGTAACTATTTCATGAACTCATGTGCCTACATACAGGGATCAGTCATGTGATAAGCCATTTAAATTATTTGCTTCAACACTGAACAGACCCAAGTTAGTAAAACCTATACTTTAAAATATCAGAGAAAGAATTCTTCCAGCAACTCTCTAAATAAGCTGTGTGTTTTATGTTTCTCTAAATTTGGGAATCATTTTTCCACAGTCAAACAATGAATTATGGTATATTAATGTGGTATACTATGGTATATTAGTACATATATTAAAATCAATATCAAAAGAAATACATTTACTTTCTGGAAAATATCAATTGATAATAACTCAAATGGAAAGTCCAGAAAATAATAGAACTAAACATATTCATAAATGAGAATTTGATACTGTATCTTACATTTATTATTGTGGAGAACTGATTTATGTCACCCCAAAATTCATGTGTTGAAGCTCTAACCCCTCATATGACTATATTTGAAGATAAGGCCTATACAGAAATAATTAAGGTTAAGTTTTGTCATAAGAATGGAGCCCTGATCCAATAGGAAAAAAGAGACACCAGAGAGCCCATTCGCTCCCCTCCCGGAGCTTACAAAGAAGAGGTCATGTGGGCACACAGCAAGGTAGTGGCCACCTGCAAATCAGGAGGTGACACCTCACCAGAAACCAACCTTATGGACACCCTCGTCTAGGACTTCCAGCCTCCAGAACTGTGAGAAAATAAATGTTCGTTATTTAAGCCACCACTCTATATCTTGTTATAGCAGCCTGAGCTAAGATATTTATTATTATATTGTTAGCTATTAAAACACTATTGTAATTTTGATAGTCTTTCTCAGGTGTTTAAAAGCATTATTTTAAATAATCTTTATGATAATGCTATGAGATTGGTCTCATTTTACACATGAGAAAGCTGAAGCTTAAAGAGATTAAATAATTATACAAGATCTCACAGACAATTTGCTAGCAAAGTTGTAACTAGAATCCATAGCTCCTGGCTCTTCATTCATTCACCTATCACCACACCACACTTTACCTACATGAAGACTATTATGATTATTACTACCTATGACTGTTAAAAATATGACTGACATTATAAACCATATCACTTAGTACAAAATTATCCATTTATCATTAACAATATAGAAAGAATATGAAGAGAAACTCAATAATGTTATTTCAGTAGCCTGTATGAGGTTGAAGGTATGTTTTTTCCAAGATATCATAGCCCCATGCCATGTAGGGGAATGTCAATCATTCCATTTCTAATTACCCATTACTATACCATTCAGGTATTTATCTATTCATTTATTCAAAAGAGGACCATCAGGGGCTGTGTGTATTCTTCTGAACTCTAGAGATACAAGGTAAACAAAACTGAAATGCCCAAGGCCCTCATTGTATTTACATTGAAACAGGGCACAGAGACCCTCTGGATGAACAAAATAAGGACCAATTGTGCTAGGAATGCTGAAGAAAATAGAGTATGAAAAAGAGTAAGTGCAATGAGGGTCACCTTTAAACAGAGTGGTATGAAGTACCTGTTGTAGAGCATGCTATTCTAGCTGAGCTATTTTTTTTCAAGATTTTATTTATTTACTTTTAGAGAGAGGAGAAGGGAAGGAGAAAGAGAGGGAGAGAAATAGCAATGTGTGGTTGCCTCTCATGCACCCCCTACTGGGGACCTGGCCCACAACCCAGGCATGTGCCACAACTGGGAATTGAACCCATGATCCTCTGGTTCACAGGCCCACACTCAATCAACTGAGCTACACCAGCCGGGTCTCTAGCTGAGCTTTAATCAGTGAGAACAAGTAAGGAAACAAAGAGCTGGAAAAAGAGTACTGAGGCCAGAAAGACCATATGAGCAATGCCTGGAACAGAAAAGTGATTGATGTGTTGAAGGATCAGAAACAAGTATGCTAGAGAAGAAAGAACCAAATGGAGTGTGTAATGGATGAAGCTGTAGAATAGGGGCAGGAGAAGCAAAATACAACAGAAGTTTTGAGCAACAGAAAGATCTGGTTTTATTCCAGAAAGTCACTCTAACTACTATTTAGAAGCAAGGTCCAATTAGGTGGTTATTGCAGTGGTCCAGGAGAAAGATAATGATGTTTTTCAGAGGTTATAACTTAAAGATGACAAGCCATGAAAAGACTTAAGACATATTTTGTTGACTTGGCCAACAGGATTTCCCTATGTATTGCAGAAGGCAATGAAAATGGGGAAATGCAGAAAACAAGCATGACTTCTAAGGGTCTAGTTTCAGGTACCAGATGGGTGGTGCCACTCTGAGATGTTTTTTCACAGAAAGAACAGCTTTGGGTTTGGGGGATGAACAAGGTAAGGAGCTTGTTTTAAACATGACAATTCAAGATGTCTTTGAGACATTCACAGTAATCACCTATCTAGGGGACAACAGTGGCCTAAAGGGGTTCTTTTGAAGTTTTGTCTTCTCATCTGCCACTTAGCTAATTCTCTGGAGTAAAGCAGCAGCTGTAATAGGACAGTGGACAGAGCTCAGAGGGGTTTGTGAAGCCCTGAAGGTGCTACAATCCAAGAGAGAAAGACACAGTATTTTATTCATCTCATTATTCCTATGACTATTAGCGTTCTTATGCTCTGCCCTCCTCCAAGGACAAAAAACTGGCCAGTGGTAGAAACTGCTCTTCCTTTAAGATTTGTAGATTTGTAGGACTGAAAAGAACACTTTCAGTTTATCTATAATTGCAAGGATGAACAGAGACTGGAATTAGAAAAAAAATTAAAACAAATCTAAGGGAAATCAGCTGCTAGGAATGAGACAAAGAAGCAGAGAACCTAGAATAAGCTATACTATGTGCACTAAACACAAAAGCCCAGATCACTTAATTATGGCATGAATATCATGGGACTAAATAAATGATTTTTAAAATTTAAAATTCCAATAATTGAAAAAGAAGATGTCACTGTGGGAAGTGAAGAAATATATCAAAACACAAATAAATATATAAAACATCTAAAGATAATTAGGCCTGGAGGAGAGGTCTAGATTAGAGATATAAATTCATTCACTTGAATAACCAAGACTTTACTATACAGGAAAATGTTTTATTTACATTTACTTCCAGAATCAGCATCTTCTACATGTAAATGAAATCACATATTTGTCCTTCTCTATCTGACTAATTTCACATAGCATAATATCCTCTAGACCCATCCATATTGTTACAAACAGTAAGGGTTTTTTATAGCTGAGTAATATTCCATTGCATATATGTACCACCTCTTTTTTATCCAATCATCTATTAGACACTTAGGTTGCTTCCATATCTTGCCTATTGTAAATAATACTGTGATGAGCATAGAAAGGCAGATATATTTTCAAATTAGTGTTTTGAATTTCTTCAGATAAGGATTGGGTTAGCCAAAAAATCCATTTATTTTTTTCATAAAATAAAAGACACATTTTTCATTTTCACCAATAACTATTAATTTGGATATTTTGAGTATATCAGTTATCTCCCACGTGATATAACATTGATTGTTCTCAATTAATGTCTCAATTTGATTACTATCAACTTCAACTGATCTGCCTGACCATGAAGCATCTTCCAGAGAGAAATCTCCAGCATGAAGCTTCGCAAACCACTTTTGACACATTATGTCAGTCACAGCACCTTCTCCATACACTGCGCAAATCTTTTTTTGCATTTCAATTGCATTTTTTACCTTTCTTGAAGTAATAAAGCATAATATGCTGAAAATTTTTCTTATTTTCTTCCATCTTCAACATTAAAATGGCCACACAAAAATTCACCAACTTTGATATGTTTTTTAATAAATGCATGCTGATATGACAGCTGTCACAAAACAATCTAACCAAATTGTTTTGAATGAAGTTAAAGACAATGAAGTGCAACCACAGCCATTTTATGGGAAAAAAAACAAATGAACTTTATGGCCAACCCATACCGAGACATTGAATTGCTCAATCATATGGTAGTTCCATTTTTAGTTTTTTGAGGACTCTGCATACTGTTTTCAATAGCAGCTGCACTAATTTGCAATGCCACCAAAGGTGCAGTATTCCCTTTTCTCCACATCCTCACCAATACTTGTTCTTTGTTGATTTATTAATCATAGCTATTCAGACAAGTGTGATTTCAAATTTTATTGTGGTTTTAACTTGCACTTCTCTCATGACTAGTAACATTGAGCACCTTTTTACACATCTATTGGCCACTTTGGAGAAATGTCTATTTAGGTCCTCTGCCCATTTCTTAATTAAATTGTTTGATTTTTTGGTGATAAGTTGTATGAGTTCTTTATAATTATTGGATATTAACCACTTATGAAATGTATCATTGGCAAACACCTTCTCTCTTTTGGTAGGTTGTGTTTTCATTTTGCTGGTAGTCTTTGTTGTGCAAAAACATCTTGTTGGATGCAGTCCTTTTTTTTCCCTTTGACCAAGGAGGTATTATTTTAAAAATAATAGTAATAACAAGGTCAAAGAGTTTACTGTCCATGTTTTCATCTAGAAGTTTTAAGATTTTGAGTTTTTCATTTGAGTCTTTAAACCATTTTGAGATTATTTTTGTGGAAGAAGGTGGACTTGTTTCCTTTTTTTATATGTATTTGTCCTATTTTTTAACACCAGTTATTGAAGAAACTGCCTTTACCTCATTCTATAGTCTTGGATCCGTTGTCATAGATTCATTGACCATATAGGTGTTGGTTTATTTCTGGACTCTGTATTCTGTTCCATTGATCTATGTGTCTGTTTTTATGTCAGTACCCTGCTGTTTTATTAGTATGTCCTGCACTGTAATTTGATTCCAGGCAGTATGATACCTCCAACTTTGTTTTTATTTCTGAAGATTGCTGTAGCCATTTGGGGTCTTTTGTGATTCCATACAAATTTTTGGATTATTTATTCTGGTTCTATGAAACATGCCTTTGGTATTTTGATAGGGACTTCATTGATTCTGTAGATTTTTTAGATGCTATGAATATTTTAACAATGTTAATTCTTTCTATCCATAAGCCCAGTATATGCTTCCATTTATTTATATCTTCTTCAATTTCTTTTTTTCAATGTATTATAGTTTTCCAAGTATAGGTCTCTTACTTCCTTGGTTCAATTTATTACTAGGTATGTTTTTTAATAAAATTATAAATGGGATTCTCTATTTAATTTCTATTTCTGACATTTCATTATTGACAGATAAAAGTACAACTGATTTCTAATATTAATTTAATGTCCTGCTACTTTACTGAATTTACTTATCAGTTCTAATACTTTTTGGTGGACTCTTTAGTGTTATTTATATATAGTGTCATGTCATTTGCAAATAATAATAGTTTTACTTCTTCCTTTCCATTTTGGATGCCTTTTTTTTTCCTGTCTGATTGCTGTGGTTAGGATTTATACTATTATGTTGAATAAAAACAATAAACATCATTGCCTTCCTAATCTTAAGAAAAATGCTTTTCCCCATGAGTATAATGGTAACAGTGGTTTTGTCATATATGGCCTTCATCATATTAAGATATGTTTCCTCTATTTCCACTCTGCTGATAGTTTTTATCATAAATGAGTGCTGGATTTTGTCAAATGCTTTTTATACATCTAATCATATGATTAAGTATACTTAAGTATTAAGTATACTTAATCATATGATTTTTCCTTTACTTTCTTTATGTGGTATATCATATTAATTGATTTGTGGATATTATACTAAACTTGCATCCCAAGAATGAATTCTACCTGATTATTTTATATGATATTTTTAATGTATTGCTGAATTTCATTTGCTACTATTTTGTTGAGTGTATGTTTCAGGGATATTGACCTATACTTTTTTTTATAATGTCTATATTTAGTTTAGCCATCCGGGTAATGGCTGACCTTGTAAAATGAGCTTGAGAACCTTTCCACCTCTTGAATTTTTTGGAATAGTTTGAAAGAATAGGTGTTAATTCTTTGAATGTTTAGTAAAAATCACCTGTGAAGCCACCTGGCCCGAGAACTTTGTTTGTCAGGAGTATTTTTTAAATTACTGATTCAGTTCTGTTAGTAGTTATCAGTCTGTTCAGATTTTCTGTTCCCTTTTGACTCTGTCTTGGAAGATTGTATGTTTCTAGAAATTTATTCATTTCTTCCAGATTGTCCAATTTGTTGGCATATAATTGTTTGCAGTACTTTCTTATTATTCCTTGTATTTCTTTGGTGTCATTTGTTACTTCTCTTTTATGACTAATTTTATTTAGCTAGACTCATCTTTTTATTTAATCAGACTCATCTTTTTTGGATGAGTCTGATTAAAGTTTGGTCAATTTTGTTTATCTTTTTAAAGAACTTGCTCTTGGTTTCATTGATCATTTGTATTCTTTCTTTAAACTCTTTTATTTCCACTCTGATCTTTTTTATTTCCTTCCTTTTCATTTTGGGCTTTGTTTGTTGTTCTTTTTCTAGTCTCTTTGTGTGTAAAGTTATATTTCTTTTATTTGAGATTTTTCCTGTTTCTTCAGATAGGCCTGCATTACTACGAATTTCTCTCATAAAACTGCTTTTGCTGTGTTCCAGCAAAAGCAGCTAAAAACTAAAAGATTTTAGTTTGTTGTGATTTCATTTTTATGTGTCTTACTGTATGTTTTAATTTCTTCCTTAATCTCTTTGATAACCCATTCTTTCTTTATTAGCATGTAATTTAGCCTCCGTGTGTGTGTGTTTTTAGTTTTTTCTATAGTCGATTTCTAGTCTCATACTATTTCAATCAGAAATGTTTTATATGATTTCAATCTTCTTAAATTCATTGAGACATGTTTTGTGACCTAACATGTGGTCTATCCTAGAAAATTCTCCATGTGTACTTCAAAAGTATGCATATTTTGTTACTCTGAGGTGAAATGCTCTAAAAATATCAATTAAATATATTTGATATAATGTGTCATTTAAGGCCACTATTTATGCACTGATTTTCTATAGGGATGATCAATCCTTTGATGTCAATATGATGTTAAACTATCCTGCAATTACTGTATTACTGTCAATCTTTCCCTTTATGTCCACCAATATTTGCTTTATATATTTAGGTGCTCCTATGTTTGGTTTGTAAATGTTTACAAGGGTTACATCCCCTTGGGGGATGTATCTCTTTACTATAAAATATACTTTGTCTCTTGTTATAGCAAAGTGTATTTTGTCTAAAATAAGTATTGCTACCCCATCTTTTTCCGTTGTTCTTATTTACATGAAAAATCATTTTTCATCCTTTACTTTCAGTTTGTGTTGGTCTTTCAATCTGAAGTGGGTCTCTTGTAGACAGCATATGTATGGGTCTTATTTTCTTATCCTTTTAACCACCCTATATCTTTTGGTTGGAGCATTAATTCATTTACATTTAAGGTGATTACTGATAGGTATGTAATTTTTGTCATTTTATTATTCATATTTATGATCTTTTTCCCCCCTTTTAAAGAAGTCCCTTTAAAATCTCTTGTAATACTGGTTTAGTGGTGATGAACTCTTACAGCTTTTTTCTTGTCTGGGATGGCTAATCTTATTTCTACTAAATTTTGTATAGAAAACAGTAATCTTAAATATTTTATATTTATGTTGTTTCAAAAAGTAATTAAAATATGAACACCAACAAGATAAAAAGCCAACTGCAGGCTCTGGCTGGTTCAACAGTTTGGCCCACAATATATGAATAACACTGTGTTTTAAAAAGGACATGTTATATCAACACATAGCAAGAGGTGAACTCTGTTGGTCTGGCAAATGATGACAGCCTCGCCCTTTTCATCTGGCCAGGCACGGTCTCAAGATAGCACATCTCTTCTTGCAACTCCTGTGACAGAGGATTAGATGGTGCTCTACCAAGCTGTCAATTAGGCTGGCAGTTGAATGCATCTGCTTCCTTGGTTACTCTTTCTTTCCAAAATAGGCAATTGATCCAAAAACCCTCCTGACTCTCTCTACTCTGTGACTGTCAAAAGATCTTAAACCCTAACCTGTAACTATTTAGTTGGGACTAAAACACAGTAATCCTTAAAGCAGACCTGCTTTGTGGCTTCAAGGTATAATGAAATTTGAGATTGTCAAGGATTTATACTTCTTTTCCATTTGTTTGAAAATGTGCTCTACATAAATGAAGAATGTGACAATAGGTGACATACAAAATATTTGAAGCACTGAGCCCCTATTTTACAGTTTTAGTGCAGATTAATCTGTCCATATTCACACAGCATTAGATAAGCGACATTCTGACTTCAAGTTTCCTGACCCACTCCCACATTCTAACTTCTTCCCTCGCTCAACTTCTCATTTAAGGAAAATACCTTATCTCACATAAAGGTCAAAGAGGCTATTCCTTGGTGGAATAAAATTATTTTACTACCCTTTGCTTAAGTATCCCCCCTATCATGCTAAATGAGAAAAGAAGCAAGGGCTTATTCTAAGGATCTTGAGAAACAAAATGTATATAAAATGAACACTGGCTGACTGAGAATTAAAATATCCAGTAATTCTAGCTCTGAACTTGCCTTTGGTATTTTGAGAAATCACTGTACCTTTTTTATTTTAAGTCTCTCATCCATAAAAATAGAGAAATGTTGTGATCAAAGTTTTGTCATGAAGATTAAATAAATTCATATATATTTATAAGGTTTTGTAATGAATATAAGCAGCAATAAACCTTTTACTAAAACTAAAAGTGAACACAGCTGCACTGACTCATTCATCAATGTTGCCTTCAAAGGTTTCCTCTGGCTTTGCCTTTCTCCAAGGAATCTGTAACCGTCAGTGTCATGCTGATGATTCTCTGAGTGAGTGCTGAGACACCCCACTGAGGCACGGAGTGTAGCACTCCACTGAGCACCGGGCCACTTGCACAAGGCCTGTATAGGCGGAAACTAGCTGCAGAAAGATAGTGGAGAAAAGATAAGGTAATAGAAGTGTGAAAGGCAGGATTAGAAAGTCCTTAAGTAGAACACAGAGTGAGAATTTTTAAAGGATTGCTGTACCTTCCCGAATTTGTGAAAGAATTTTGAAATGCCATGTTAGGAATGGGCTCCCTACCATTCAGTTCCAATGTAACAACCCAGCCTATCTCCATAGTAAGAGCAGGACATTGTCAAAAAATTTTAAACTCCATTTGCATTGCCACATTACCTTCCTGTTGTCCTTTACGAGAGGTCTTTTACATATTTTTTCCATATGTTGTGAATAGTATGCTTCCATCACATTTTTGTGTTAATTATTAAAATGAATACCTTTAGAGTAGACTGAATTTTTAAAACCATATTTTGACATTCCTTCTTATTCTAATATAATGGAAGGCTCAAAAACCTGACTTAGTCCCGCTATTTATATGTGGCAGTTTCTTTCAAAATGTTTTTGTTAAAATTGGTCTTGATTATTTGAATACCTAAAACGCCAGTAAATAAATCTACTTCTATTGTTTTTGTAAATCACAAAAGTTGTTCTCTGGTTGTTTCCTATTTTAATTCTCCTCCTCTAAAAACTAACAAGCCAGCTCTGCTCCTTCAAAGGTGAACACCTAAGTATGATAACAAAGAAGACTTTTGTCCTAATCAAAGGGACCATTCTTCGGTCTAAGCTCAAGTGACAGAGTAAATTGGATTTTTGAGTTTTATAACAACCATGAAGCATCTATCACCTCACTCAAGCAAGCTTCCTGTGTGTATGTCATTATTTCTACTACAAAGGAGTTATAAGGGAAAACAGTGTTTATGAAGAAGACGGTACGTAACCTAAGAGAGGCTAGACAGATGAAAATAGAGATCCTGGTCTATTCCTTACATACCTGAAAGCAGTCCTACAGACAATCTATACCTCTCCAGAAACCTCCATTTTCACTAGGACTTTGTATTGTATTTTGTCCCCTACCTTGCTGGAATGCAGCCATATACTATATCATCATCAGTATTTCAAACACTGTATTAGCCTTCTCTGACTGTCATGACACAATACCATCAACTGGTGGTTTAAACAACAGAGATGTACTTTCTCACAATACCAGAGGCCAGATGTCTGAGTTCAAGGTGTTGTCAGAGTTGATTTCTTCTAAGTTTTCTCTGCTGGATGTTCAAGTGTTTACAACCCTCTGTCTTCACATGTCTGTCTCCTGATGACCTCTTCTTCTAAGAATACCAGTCATATTGGTTTTGGCTCCAACCCAATGACCCAATTTCAACTTAATTACTACCTCATTAAAGACCCTATCTCCAAATACAGCCACATGCTGAGGTACTGGGGATTAAGACTTCAATTTATGAATTTGGGGTGTGACATCAGCAAGATGATGAATAAAATGTTTCCCTGCACCTCTCCACTCAACAGCAGCAATTTGGCATCCATCCACAGACAGCAGTACCTTTGTGGGGGCTAAGGGATCCAGGTAAGGAGATTGTGAAACCATGGCTCAGGCCAAGAATGAGGAGAGTCATTTTGAGAAGACAGACCCACACCAGGAGGCCGACTCTCCCAAGGTCATCTTGGTTATAGACTGAGAAACAGTCCCACACACCTAAGGACTTGGCTACAGCCCCCTTTGGTTTTGATTCTGTCACTTGCACCATGTCAGGGAATATGGGAGGAGTCTCCCCTACTGGGGGTGAAGTCATAAATATACAGACCTCAGGCCATTGTGGACCCTGGGGTGGCCTGTGAATGAGCTCTAGCCTCTCCAGGCCATGACCCGGGAGCCCCTGGAAAACACAGGTTTAGATAATCATCCACATATCAGAGAGCTTGTGTGGAAGTCTGAGAGTCCAACAAAGAAGTCCCAGGACACGACTCGAGCAAAAACATTGAAACTGGATACACTGAAGACAGTAAAAGGAATAGCTTGGCTTTACCTAGGCAACCCCTCCCCAAGGGCAACACAGCTCAGTGCCAAGATTTTTCCCAGGGGGCCAGTAAGAGCAAATGAGCAGGTGCCTGCCTGGCTTTCCCAACTATGTGGGGCACTGCCACAGAGGTCCATTTCTCTCCCTCTCCATCCAAAGCACTGAGACCTGGGCTGCCCAGTTAAGGGTTGGTGAACAACTGGGAGAACACCAGGCAGAGCTCTGAACAACACATATCAAAGGAACTCAACTCCTACTAACCAGTCATGGACTCCTTCTGGAAGCCAGCCAATGAGCCACTGGGGACCTTGTCTGCAGACCCTCCAACGGTCCAGTTACAAGATGAATACATTCTGGAAATCTAATGTACAGTGTGGTGGCTATAATTAACAATATTTATTATATCCTTGAAAGTCACTAAGGGGGTGACTTACCTGTAGTCACCATAAAAAAATGTATTGTGTTAGCCAAAAAGTAGTTTCTTTGTTTTCCATAAAATGGCTCCAGCAGCACTTAGTTGTCTTTAACTTCATTCAAAACAATTTTGCTAGATTGTATTGTGACAGCTGTCATATCAGTGTGCACTTAAAAAATATCAAAACTGGTGAATTTTTGTGTGGCTATTTTAATAAAGAAGGTAGAATAAAATACACAGCATTTTTGGCATATTATACTTTATTATTTCAAGAAAAATAAAAATGCAACTGAAATGCAAAACACAATTGTGCAGTGTGTGGAGAAGGTGCTATGACTGATCGAACATGTAAAAAGTTGTTTGCCAAGTTTCATGATGGAGACTTCTCACTGCACAATGCTCCATGGTCAGGTAGACCAGTCATATTGAGATATTAATTGAGAACAATCAACATAATACCACACGGGGGGTAGATGGCATAATCAAAATATCTAAATCAATAAAAGTATCAGTGAAAATGAAAATGTGCCTTTTATTTTACAGAAAAAACTAAACAAACTTTTTGGCCAACCCAGTAATTAGGTGAGGTGATTGAACTGTTAACTAACCCTACTGTGATAATCAGTTCACAAAATGTACATGTAACAAATCATCCTACTGTACACTTTAAGTTTACATAATGTCACATGCCAATTATATCTCAATAAGGCAAGAAAATAAATAAATAAGCCTTGAGAACTTTAAAAAAATTTTTGAGGGGACACAATTCAGTCCATAATAAGCCAGAAGTCTAAGTTTTTATCTCTAACCATAATCCTAGTTTTTATACTGTTTGCCTTTTTAAAGTACTTTTAAAGCACTTCTTTTCTATTTCATCTTGTATTGCTTTTAATGGCTATCTTCCTTTCTTTGGCTTCAGTTATCATAAATCTAAAATTTTACAATGCTCTCAAAATGGAAGTTTGCAATGGAAAAATGAAATTACTTAAAAATGATGCATGGTTAATGTAGAGTCCAAACAATACACATGCACACCTGCACACACAGACAACACTTGTTGTCTGGCTTGACATAATTACTTACAGGTATTGCTCTACGCTGATGTTAATTAGATGCACATCCTGGATTTGGCAACAAATTTCTTGGATAACACTAACACAATGTGCTTTTATGCTCACCAATTCTGAAGTTACTGGCAAAATTCAACTCATCTTCTGGAACATTGTGCACTTTTTTTTTACAAGTGTTACTACTTAGTTCTTATTTTCTCACTGGAAATGAAATTTTTAAGCACAGTCTTTGAAATGAAGGAGCAAAATCCCAACCTAAATAGCCCAGGAAGTAAGTGATACTTTAGATTTTGGTGCTTTTCATTAAAGTTTTGTTAATATCTTATTCTTGAAAATATTTTAATTTGCTAATATGTAGTTAAAATAAGTAGACCTATTTTTTAAATTTTATTTTAATCATTGTTCAAGTACAGTCTTCTGTTCTTTACTCCCATCTCAGCCCACCCACCCATCCCTTCCCACCTCCCTCCCATTTCCACCCCCCCACCAGTTTTTGTCGGCAGACCTATTATTTTGACTTAAAAAAATACAATGGTCCATGAGAATGTTTTGGTTGACAAAGAACATAGCGAAGTAATGGGGCATATGTGGTGGGTGTGATGCTTCTTCCAAACCCACACTCTGAGGACGTTCTAGTCAACGCAAGAAGTTTCTTGTCAGACAGAGTGACTATCTCCAATTCAGACATTTAAAAAGAATAAATTCTACCCCAAAGACTATAACTCCTAGATATTTTTTTCTGTTTGGCAATGTTTCATTTTGTTTCCTAGACTGATTTTTCTTCTTTTAGAACACAAATCTCAAAACCATCTGTTCTGCACTAATTTGATGTGGCAGATAGGAACAGCTGCCGGCATTCCAGGCTAACCTGTACGGCATACAAAAATCAAAGGGTGTGCTTTTCCTTTTGATACATGAACAAAAGGTGCCTGAAGCTTCTTCTCACTAACTGATGACATGCATTTTAATCCTGCCTATTTGATTAAAGTGGATTCTTAACTACAAAAAGTAAGCCGTATTGCTGTAAGTGCTGCATCACTTGTCCCACCTCCATTATTGCTCCTTCTAGTAAGTTCCTGTGCCAAGTACAATGGATAGCCACAATGTCCATGTTACCATGGAAAATAAAGTCCATTGCCTCCCAGCCTGTATAAGTCATTCAGTTTCATGAACACCCAATCAATTTTTAAAAAAGCATTTGGAACACTTGTTATTTAAAAGTCAAGTGGCAATAGAGAGGAGGGAATGAGGAGTTGTTATTTCATGGGTAGAGTTATGCAGATGGATGTTAGTAGTGACAGTCACACAATATAAATTATTTAATATCACAAAACTGAATGCTTAACATGATTAAGATGATAAATTTTATATTATATGTTTTTATCACAATAAAAATTTTGGAAAAAAGTCAGGGCTGTTTTATTATATATCTTTGATAAAATAATTTGTACCTAATTAGATGCAAAAGAAAGTCCCAAAAGTTTACTTTATTTTACTATATCTGATACTATGAAAGACACCAAAAGTATACTGGATATGAACTCTAAAAAGAGAAATCTGAAGTTACAAAAAGGGATTTTTGCAGATAATTCACCAATGTGGCAACAGCACTATTTATCATTTCCTCTGTTTGCATCTGTTCGCTCAAAATGAAAGCACAACCTTCTGGACTCCCTGATTAGCCCCCAGAAAAGTGAGTTTCTCTATCTACCACTTACTCTGCATCTTAATTAAACCATTAGCTACTATCTCAGTGCAGAGAGAAGTTTTCTCTTAGTTTTGTCTTCTCTAGCTCCTTTCATTCAAAGGTTTCTATCTGAATTTTTTTTTAATTCTCCTTTCCAAGAAAAGTCTAGTAAGTGAATAATAAATGCCAGAATCTGAGGTTTATAGATTAAACCTTTTCCTAAAATATTCCTTTTTTTCACTTGGTTTATAAAGATTTTTTATTTAAGTATAGTTAGTATTCAATATTATATTAGTTATATTAACTTCAGGTGTACAACATAGTTATTCAACATTTTTATATCTTACAATGTGACCACTCCATTAATTCTAGTAATTATCTGTCACTGTCAATCAATCTTTATATCAAGTTACAATAAAATGTGTCAAGACATAGTGACAAATTTGAATCATCTCTGTCAGTTTCTTGTTTTGCATAAACATCTCAGGAGTTTCAGGAAGTCTACCAAATTTCCTACTTAGTATTCACAGCCCTGTGTTGGGGCCATCGCCCAGCTGTGACCCTCCGGGGGAACTGCGCTCACAGCATTTGCACACCTACCATTGCTCAAGGCTGTGTTTCAGTGTGCTCTGTTCAGTAACATTTTATGAGGGACAGGATTACAGTTTCAATGTAATGATTTCAGCACTTCACAAAGCAAGGCAATTTCATTCCCCAAAAGCTTGCCCACAAACCTGGAGTCCTGAGTTTGATATCTAAAAACACTCCACAAGATTTTATGAGCAGTGGCCTAAAGTTTAAATATCTTCTATAGAAATAAATAAATAAAATGTATCAATTGTTTCACTATAAAAGACCCTTTTGCTTAGGGTGTTTTAGATTTTTTAAAGAAAATATTCTAATAAGTTAATAAATGTTTTTCAAAAGGCCCTTAAGACCATATGTATGTGTGACCAGTAAGTTATCTGATACCTCTGTTCCAGTTGCATCTTAACTTGAGGAAATTCTACACATGAATTTTAATTTCTCCATGTTCAGGACTTCCACATTGATTGTTGGAAGTTACTTTAAAAGACTCCAATAGCCTTTGTAGCTCTCCAGCTATTGTTGGAAAACAAGTTCATGCATA
This sequence comes from Phyllostomus discolor, assembly GCF_004126475.2. Lineage (NCBI taxonomy): Eukaryota > Metazoa > Chordata > Mammalia > Chiroptera > Phyllostomidae > Phyllostomus > Phyllostomus discolor. The sequence continues at coordinate 86,805,197 of NC_040903.2, forward strand.
GGAAGTTTGTGGTCAGTCTGTACAAAAACATGCAAATAACCTTACATATTAATTTGCTGATACTGTATTTAAGATAGTAGCCTGCACCATTCGAGTTGTCATAGGTATATTTTTTCTTGCCCTTAACAAGGGCAATTTCAGCATGAGCTTTAAAGCTTATGTTTTCATGAACCTGAAATAAAATATCAGTTATATTGTTCATGCACTCATACTCTTTTTTAAATTGTTGTTCAAGTACTCATACTCTTTAACTGAATTTGCTCATCTAAAAAAGGAAATAGCAATAAACCTCAGACTCATTTTATATATGCATCCCTATTTTAAATTTGGAGGACAAATGAGGCCAGTAATTAACATGATGGAATAAAATCTTGGACATCACTTAACCAGCTATATGACTTTTCCTATCTTTCTTTTTGTATTCCCTTTATTTATTTAAAGAAATCTTGAGCACCCTTATACATGAAGTCCAGTCTATAGGCCTAGAGCACATCAGTAAAAAAAAAACAGCAGAAAATTCTTGTCCTTTTATATTCTCTCATAGGGGACACCAGGTAAAAGGTAATCATGACAAATAAACTAAAGATCAAGCTAAGCATTTGGGGGAGTGCTGGAAAGACAGACTGAAATCTCATTGAAGTTGGTCATAATGGGATCCACACAGAAACTGAGAACTGTGCAAAGGCTTGAAGGAGGTGAGGGTGTTGGCCAGTGGGCACATTGGGGTAAGAGTGTTCTAGAGGGAGGAACCAGGGGAAATAATTGTGGACCGTAGTTTGCCTACTGTGTTCAAGGAACAGAATGCTGTTCACATAGTAAGGGAAATGTCAATAAAAATTATTTCACTCAGTCTATTATCTGCTGAGCCTACAGTTATTCACTGAGTCATTCTTGATGATAATAAACTAATAAGTTCTCATAAATATTATTTTCAATTTGATTTACATGTTTACATTTAGCACACTTTAATGCATTTTAGTTTTTCCCTTTTTTATTGTATTATATTCATTGCCATTTAGCCCCCTTCTGTCCCACTCCCCTCTGCAGTCACTACACTGCTGTCCATGTTGATGAATCCTGTTAACTTTTTGCTTGATCCCTCTACCCACTAAACTCCCCCTCACAGCTGTCACCCTGCTCTCTATCTATTAATCTGTCTCTATTTTGCTTGTTAGTTGAGTTTGTTCATTAGGTTCCACATATGACTGAAATCATGTGGTATTTGTGTTTCTCTGACTGGCTTATTTCACTTAGCACAGTGTTCTCCAGGTCCATACTGTAGCAAAGGGTAAAATCTTATTCTTTTTATGGCCAAGTAGTACTCCATTGTGTAAATGTCCAATAGTTGTTTTATTCACTCATCTACTGATAGACACTTAGGCTGCTTCCATATCTTGGTGATTGTAAATAATGCAATGAACATAGGGGTGCTTATGTTCCTTCAAATTAGTGTTTTGGGTATCTTTGGATAAATTCCCAGAAGTTGGATCATTGGATCAAAAGGCAGATCCATTTTTAATCTTTTGAGTTATCTCCATGGTGCTTTCCACAGTGGCTACACCAGTCTGCATTCCCACCAACAGTGCAAAAGGGTTCCCCTTTCTCCACATCCTCACCAGCACTTGTTGTTTGTTGATTTTATTGATGATAGCCATTCTGACAGGTGTGAGGTAATACCTCATTGTGGTTTTAATTTACATTTCTATGATTAGTACACTGAGCATCTTTTTATACATCTGTTGGCCATCTGTATGTTTTCTTTGGAGAAGTATCTATTCAGGTCCTTTGCCCATTTTTAATTGGATTGTTTGGATTTTTGGTGTTGCGTTTTATAAGTTCTTCATAAATTTTGGGTATTAAATTCATGTATGTATTGGGAAATATGTTCTCCCATTCTGTGGGTCATCTTTTTATTTTGTTGATGTTTTCCTTTGCCATAAAAAAAACTTGTTCATTTGATATAGTCCCAATTGTTTATTTTTGTCTCCCTTGCCTTAGGAAATATATCAGTAAAAATACTACTGCAAGCAATGTTCGAGATTTTTGTGCCTAAGTTTTTTTCTAGGATTTTTATGGTTTCAGGTCTAAAATTTAAGTCTTTAATCCATTTTTAATTTATTCTAGTGTGTGGTATAAGAAGATGGTCTAGTTTCATTTTTTATTATATTGTAAACTTATTCAAGATAAAGAATTGGTCCTATACTCACTATTGTTCTCTGTATTGTTTTCTAGATATTTAGAGTCTGAGGCTTAAAGTCTCTAACTTTGTTTCATGAATCAAATCTTTTGTGAATCAAATCTTTGTTTCAGTGGTCAGAACGTTTGGTCTTTGCCTTAGTTTCCTAAAGTGCAATTGAAAACTAATTAATATGATATATGTGAAGCATTGTATAAATGTAAGTGATAGCAAAATATGCTTCTTACTTATGCATAGGAAATAAGAGTTAAAATGCAGGGATCTGAACACAGTTCTTTAGGGAAAAAAATGCAGTTTAAAGAGTCCAGAGAAAATCAAAAGCCTTTACATGGTTTACCCAATGATGACATTCTGAGAGCTATTGACAAGGGTTTCCAGCTCTAGTGGCCAGTTTCCATCAGCTCAGCACTGGTCACCTGGATGGCACAGTTATGAAGCCCTTGGGAGAGTTTCACCTTCCACACGGTGCCATTTCATGCTTTTCCATTTCTAGAGTCATGTTTCTTATGACCCTTAACCTTGTCAACTTTCATTTGACTCTCCAGCCTGCAGTCCAATGACAAGCCCAGTCCATTAATAATGCGCTTTCATAGTTCTAAGGTGCTGCATGGGCCCTTTACGTCAAGGCTCTCTGGTTTGTGTTCTGATCTGACTGTGAGTAAACCTCAAAATTATTTTGTTTGAGATTTTCTAAACATTTTACTAATTCTAAAATGCCCAAAGAAATATGAACAATTTTAGTAGACAGACATATTAAAATAAGTTTGTTGCAGTTGATTCAGCGCCAGATTGATTGACCCATTCAATCCGGCTAAGTGGAGACGATATGGTGACACAAGTACGTTTTCTTGAGACTTACCACAGGCATCTGACCCTTCATTACCTCCCACTTTTAAAGGTATATTGACTATTCCTCAGGCACGTGATGTATTTAACTCTACTGTCAGGAAAATATGATTTGCAGCTATTGCAATAATATATTTAACACTTTTTGTTCTTTTCTTCAAGGTTGTAAAAATGATGATTATTGTCGTGGTGACATTTGCCATCTGCTGGCTGCCCTATCACATTTACTTCATCCTCACTGCAATCTATCAACAGCTAAACAGGTGGAAGTACATCCAGCAGGTCTACCTGGCCAGCTTTTGGCTGGCAATGAGCTCGACCATGTACAACCCCATCATCTATTGCTGTCTGAATAAGAGGTAAAAAAAATTACCAAATACAAATTTCTTGTCACTCTTGGCTTCACCGGAAGCATATAACGTTGCTCCAGCTTCCTGGTACAAATTTGAGGTGCAAAAGGAAGGGAAAATTGAGAAATTCACTGAGGAGCACAGAGCTATGTATTGTTCTAGACTTTCCCTTACTTTATAAAATATCCCACTTTAACAATTACATCCTCTAAACAATGTTCTTAGAGGTTCTCACTGGGCAGTTTTTTTATGGGCCCTATTCTCCTTCCAAACCTTTCATACTTTTATCTGCCAAAGAGAAAGGAATGCCCTCAGGACTGCAGGAGATAAGTTGACAACATGCGCAGGTCCTCAAAGAAATAAAAATACTTCACAGAAATGCACAGATGATGGCATTTGTGAGCGAGCTCTACTGAAAAGGATGATTTGTAAATAAGTTTCTAAATAGTTGTTGCTGTAAGTGTGATGGAAATCACAATAAAGGCAAGGAGAATTCCAGTCAGCCTTCCTTCATAATGAGATCAGTGAATAAAAGAGAACAGGCTGACAGTGACCAGAGAGGAGAGAGGAGGGAATTTCAGAGGAAAAGGGGAAGGGTCTGCAGGAACAAATATAAAGGACACATGGACAAAAACAAGGGGGGAGTGGAAACAGGAGGGAGGTGGGGAAGGACGGGATGGGAGTAAAAGGCAGAAAACTATACTTGAACAACAATTAAAATTAAAAACAAAAACAAACAAACAAAAAAAACAAATAAAACTGTAGGTATACACACACACACAAGTATGAAGCCCCATGGAAATGGGGTGTGAAGAAGATGAGGTGGTCAGGGAAAATCTATTTTTAAAGTAAAGTTTCCAAAAAAATAGGAATATTTACAATTAAATTTGAGATTAGGAAAAAAGGTAAAAGGTGGTTTCCAGGTAAAAACCACCTTAGTTGTAAGGTCAGCTCATGGACGGGTAGGGTTAATTCCACAGGGTTGCTAATTTCCTGACTGTGTTTCCAGCTACTCTGAACACAAGTACAAACTTCATGTAACTGCATGAACTTCTTTTCCAATTGGGCCTCTCCTGCACTGTGCCTTAAACTTATTAAGTACTTAATTCTTACTTTTTTAATTAATTGCATAAGCCATATATCAGTTCAAGCCACCTTCACAAACAGTACATTTGTTTTTAATCAACTTCATTTAATGGTCTACAAAGCCAAGGATTTTCTACTTTCTTACATGATTAAATAAAAATCATCAGGATTAGGGAGCATTTGTGATCTTGTTCCCTGACCTATATCATCAGTTTGGCTCAAATAAACTCCTATAAAAATAAAATAAAAACATCAAGTTTAGCAATTAATTCTAACATTAAGTAAAAATTTAATTTATAAATGTGTAATTATGCCTGGAAAAAAAACTGTTTTGAGATGTGTAATTCTTAAGTGCCTTACCTGGCAAGACTAATTCAATTACCCTTATGCAAATGTATAAAATTATTGAAGAAATGTACACTGTTCCTTTGGCATATTGACTACCTGACGCTATGTTTTTACTCTTTGATGACCTTTTTTTTTTCACTGACGGGAAATTAAGATTCAAAGCAAACAAGAAAAACTTTAAAGACTATTACAAATACTATGGCATACTAAACGTTTGACTTCGAAAGTCAGATTCAAAAACTAAGTTGGGTGAAATTCCTTAAGAAGGGCTTTCTGTGGAGGTTGAAAGAAATTTCCTCATGAAAACACAACTCTTTCTTCCTGTGGCCTACTTCTCCTCAGATTTCGAGCTGGCTTCAAGAGAGCATTTCGCTGGTGTCCTTTTATCAAAGTTTCTAGCTATGACGAGCTGGAGCTGAAGACCACCCGGTTTCACCCAACGCGGCAAAGCAGCCTGTACACTGTGACCAGAATGGAGTCCATGACAGTGGTGTTCGACCCCACGGACTCGGACAGTGCCCAACCCGGTGGGAAGAAGAGAGCGAAGTCGAGAGATGCAAGCTTCCACAGCTGCTCCGGCAGGAATTCCAAGTCTGCCTCCACCACTTCAAGTTTCATCAGCTCCCCCTACACCTCCGTGGACGAGTATTCCTAAATCCGTTTCCAGAGGTGGGGGTGTAGCGGGAGGCCACGGTGGAGCCAGCCTGGGCCCTCGTTCTCCTCACCACGTGTGGGTCCTGCCCTGCACACTCTCCGGAAAGAGGAGGGCAATTTTTAGGCAGCTTTGCTGCGCTCCAGAAAGGTAGCACATAAACATAACAAAGACTCTCTTAGGATATTTGCCTCCCTCAAAAATAAAGTGGGCTTTAAACTTATTCCTTGAAAATTCTAGATTATCATACATAACAAACTTAAAAATATATCTGAAAAATACTTATGATGTGTTTTGTTGTTCTCTTTTAAAAATTGCAATATATATTTGTGAAACTAAAGTCACATATGATTTTCCAAAATATTAAAGAAGCTTTAAAATACAATGTTGTGAATAAAAACAGCCTATAAAAAAATGAAACAATTTCATCTACATCTATAAACAAAAAAAATTAAGTCACTAATTTTCCCACTAGAATGATGGAAAAATAATCTCAAAGAGTAAAAATTAATGAAAATTTTTGCTTGAGAACTCATTCTGTAGAATTATTTAAAATTTTTTATTTAAAATTTTAGTACTTATAAGTCATCTCCTTGAAATGTAACTGAAAAGGAAATCTAGTCAAATTATTAAGCTGCTACATGTGGTTCTCTTTATTTATTTTTTCTGAGAAGTGGCTTCAAAACAAAAAATAATAATAATTTACTCTTTGACTATTATATAAAGTGCCACGCTAAGAAATAGTCAAAGTTGGACCTTACAAAGATAAAGCAATTCCTATGACCTTCTTTATTTTTCATAAATATTTTTTAATTTTTTTAAATAGGTAGATTTTAAAAACACTAAACATTTCTTCTAATGAAGAAGAGAAAAATCCCATTTCTCTCTGAAACTGGCTACCAATTTTTAGGCAAGAATTAAAAATGCTAATACACAGTTATGATGGCAAACATCTACCAGCTCCAAAGAAAGATATGTTTCTCCTCCATAACCCAAGGGAAATGTTTAAGGTGGATACCAGCCTCAAAAACATTATACAGACCTTTTCTTCTCCTCTCTCTCAACTGAAGAAAAGAATAAGCACTGGGGGAATATCAGAAAATATATTTAAAACCAAGTCCTTAGGAACAAAAACTCTAGGTACTGCCTATATGTCATAATATACATATAAGTAAATCAGGCAAGATGTAGGAAGGTGAATCAAGTACAGTGGTACCTCGGTACTCATTGTTAATTCATTCTGAAATTCATGATGAGTGCCGAAACTGGCAGGTATTGAATAAATGTTCAAGCGAGGAGTGATGAAGCACCTTCTCTTGAGGGGTGGTGTAGTGACTCATTCAACTTCTAGCAAGGGCCAGGAGTTCTGAGCAGACCCCAAGTACCAAAACATTTTTTTTCTCATCAAAGTGGGATGAGTACAGGGTTTGATGAGTTCTGAATCCAAATGAGTACTGAGGTATGACTGCATTACAATAGAAAGCTGGACAGTATTTTGGATACATGTTAACTAATACACACCTGCCCACAGAGAGAGCCTTCTTCTTATTTGGCTAGATATTTCAGAAGTCCTCCCCCAACCCTCCCCCCAGAATGAGCTAATGGCCCTAAAGAAACATCTGTTTCAAAATAAACTGACACACTTCTGGGAGCCATAACAAAATGAGGTATGCCATTAAGTATAGAATTTATCTTTCAGACATCAGTGCATATGAATCATCTTTCTCTGAATTAGAGATACTGCCAATCCTGCTCGGAAAAGCAGAAACTTTCTGAGAATGCAGATATATAGCACCGACTTCTTTAAAATATTCAGTTGGATTTTGAAAGCTATCCAGCTGAACTAATTACCTGTAATACTTCACAGGATTGTTATTTCTCTACCAATATAGAACCGACTATTTGTTTTTGAAGAACAAGGTAAAAGCAATTATTCAAGAGCAGATCATGGTCTTTTGCTGTCAAGACCTCAAAGTTTCCAATCCTCTTTATTTTGGATCCAAAGCCAGAAATATCTAATTTTAACAAAGTGTTAAAAGTATAAGCAACCCCACCATATATATTTAAGCTGAATTTCTTCTGATTACACCAATAAGCACATATTCAAAGAAGTAAATTCAAAACTGAATGCTGAAATAGTAAACAGTCATTAAAGAGTTGCCATAATAGCTCAGTAAACTCTACGACACATGTGTGCATGCTTTATTTAGATAAACAAATGTATTATTTTTGGCATCTAATTGTTGAATATAATGTTGTTAAATGTTCACTCAAAAAATGTAAATGCTTGTCATACAATGTGAAAGTGTCAATAAAAAGCCTACTATTTTAAAGTAAACATTATCTTCTCAAATTTACAAACAACACTAATGAGTCTTCTGCATGTATGGGGTCATATTCAGCTGTAGAACGTAAACGTGAAGTTGGCCCTCACATTCAGTTCAGTCAGCCGCCAACAAAATACGTCCAAACAGCAACTCTCGGCCTTCACACAGATTAAGGAAATTCCGTATAATTTCAGTATAATTTGCTAAAACATCTAAGGAAAAATTTCTCCAATCCACTGTTTTGTTTGCTTTCTTCTCTTTCTTTTTCTTTTAAAGTAGATTCATTGTTTTACTTACTAAGTATCATCTTTCTTGCATGACAGAAATACCTGAGGCCAGACAGTACCTTTTTAATATATTTAAGGGAAAGCAGACATCACTCACTCAACACTCGTGACTCTTAAACTAAGACTAATAAAACAGAATGTAAGCTCAATATTTGAAAAATAATCACAATAAAATAAATGAATACAATATGAAAGAGATAAGATTTTACCCCTTTTGTACAAATTTTGTCACTGAGAATTACAGAATACTACACATGAAAACTCAGCTTCAGTAGCTCTCAGTTTAAGTAAAGCTATGCCAGAGTTTTCCTATTTGTCAGGGTTTGGAAAAATTACCATCCAAAATTCATCCTACCTTCTGATGTTAATGTCACTGTGAATCTTTTTTATTGTTCACAGGCAAACAGTGACCAGAAATACTATACAGATAGTTAAAATCTTCCAGGATTTTTTGGATTTAGATCAGCAGAAGAAAAATATACACAATTTTGAGAGAAATCTAAAAGAATCAAAAAGCCTTGCATCATTTTAAATATTCTCTTTTTGAAAGACAAAAATGAATAAATAGTAAACATTGTTATTTTCGGTATTCTGTGTCTGGACAAAGTGTTTTCGAAATTACCTGCATGGGAAAAATTAGAGCAGACAATAAGTATTTTAAAATCCTATCTAACATCACCTGGTTTTTAGCTAACTCACTGTGGTGCTGCATTATTCATCCCTCAACTTCATGACCACAGTGACCAGCAGCCACTTTCACACTGTTTTCCAGATCCTGCCAATCTCTTAGAAACAGAGACTCTCCCAACTTCAAAGTGAACTTGACCCTTACAAAGCACACAGGAGAATGCTAAGCTTAGTATCATACCTCAGATGCACAAAATAAATATGAAAAAGCAATGCTGGCCATCTCATGATTTGAATTTGATTTTTCTTACTTCAAGATTTCATCAGAACTTCTGATTAGTGTCTGATGTTCTTCCATCAACTACAAAGGCAAGAGAGTTACAACAATCGCTCACACTTTTAACAGTAACATTTTGAGCTCCCACTCTTTGATAACGTGCCAGAAGTTAGGGAAATCAAGCATGAAACTAGCTATGTAGAATAATAAGGTTGTGATAATGTCCCTTAGGGCTGCACAGGAATGTAGAATAACACCCAGTAGTTCTGTACAATGTCAGGAATTATGTGTTGTAAAATATCTTGGTGAAAGTTCTTTGTATATAAGAAATAAATGTACATAAAGTTCGTAGCTAGTGAATAAAATATTTTCAAGTTGTGGTAATTCTGAACAGGTTTAATACATTCATACCCTTTGTTTATGTGATACATGTGCCAGATTCCTTTCTTTTTTCTTTAATAAAAGCATTAAAAATAATATTAAAAGTAAAAGGATTTCTAGTATTTTCCTACTGGCTAGCAAAACATATGTCATGGAGAGTCTATCGCGTCTAGATGCACTCACTCAAGCATTCTTCAAGATGATTGTGCTTTCTTCTTTATTTTTTTCTCATAAAAATGTCTAATTTTTTAAATTACTTTGATTTGAAAAAAGCATCTATGTAGAGCAAAGCTATCAAAATGTAGGAAAATGTTTTGTGAAGACAGCAGGAGCAGGAGAGTTGGAAAGCAAGCCAAGGGTGCTTGGAGTCGCGCACAGAGCACAGCACTTTGAAGCTGTGGCATTGGGGCCACGTCCACCCGCAGACTTGAGTTTACATCCAAGCCCCACCACTGGCCAGCTGGGAGTCCTGGGGCAGGTGACTCTCTGATCCGAGCCTCTTTTAACTTACCAATAAAGAAGAGAAAATAATAGTTTCTTCAAAGTGCTGATGTAAGGAATGAATGCTCTAATGCATAAATGTTAACCAAACATTAAATAAATGTCCAAAAACATCATTAGTATCACTGTGTGCATGGGGAGAACATTAGAGAAACCCTTCCCATTCTGCCCACATCCAGAGCTCCTTGAGGTGCACATGTAGCATGACAGCGTGTGATCACTGAGCTCTGGGCTGTTTTCAGAGGCCCCACGAGATCTCATGGATTGTGTGTCAGTATTATGGGAATTTGCCCTCTGGCCCTGGGCCCTGAGTTAAGAAAGCTGTACAGGTGAAGCATTAGAAATAGCCAATTCATAGAAGGAATGGCTTTGGACATGTGAAACTAAGCATACTTCTTAAGAAAGATACAGCCATTTTAGGTTAAAAATAAGGAAATAACACATGAGATCGGGAAAGATTTTTTTTCTTTTCCAGTTCTCTTGGCAGCATCACTGACTGCTCTCTCAGTGCCTCCTCCCTGAGCTCTGAGGAAGAGTGTGCAGGGACAATCCATGTAAGCTTGCAGCAGTGATCCACACTGTCTATCCATTTCCAGCAAGGACATCTTTCTTTCTTTTCCTCTTTCTTTCTTTCTTTCTTTCTTTCTTTCTTTCTTTCTTTCTTTCTTTCTTTCTTTCTTTCTTTCTTCTTTTTATTGGTTTTAGAGAGAGAGAGAAGTGAAGGGAGAGAGACTGAGAGAGAAAGAGGGAGAGAGAGACACTAATTTGTTGTTCCTCCTATCCATGCATTCATTGGTTGATTCTTGTATGTGTCCTGACTGGGGATCAGACCCACAACCTTGATGCATCCAGACAACACTCCAAACAATTGAGCTACCCAGCCAGGACCAAGGACATCTATCTTGATCCAATCCCGCAACCCCACTCAGAGACAAGGCAAACAGCCCCTACCCTGCCACACAAATCCATCGTAAAAGTGGAAGAAGAGGAAGAAGCAGGATATCTTTACCAGCCCACCAAACATCTAAAACATCAGGAAATCCTTTAGGCTTTGAAAAGATATCCAATGTTCTACTGATTTGCACTATGTGTACTGCCACAATCCTAGTCCAAGGTACCTTCATCTCCTGCCTGGATTGTTGCAATAGCTTTCACCCCAGGCCCTCCCTAAAGTTGATTCTCGCTAAAGCAACCAGAGTGATTCTTTTAAAACAGCATCACATCATCTCACTCATCTGCTCCAAACCCTCTTACAGCTTCTTACTGTTTGTGCTGTTCGTTCCCATGCTCACTGGGATCCAGGGAGCCATCAACATCGCCTTTTTTCTTGGCACGCTACAGCCTCAGGACTCGGGTACTATCTGTTCCTTTTGTTGTCCACCATGATAGTTGCATGATAAACTCCATTTTCTTCAGATCTTTACCAAATGAGCCTAATCCTGATTACTTTATTTCATATCACCAATCCTCACCCCGACCCCAAACTATTCCTCCTAATCCATTCTGCTCTTTCTTTTTCTATAGCATTTCTCATTTTCTAGAATACCATATAATTAACTCATTCATTATATTTATTGCTTACTCCCCTGAATTAATATATAAACTATATTAAAGAATGGGGTTATTAAATAATTATTAAACTACTTAGTGAATGAATAAATGAGGTTTTACATAAGGTATAGTAGAGATTGAATTTTTCTATATTCATTATTTTTGGTGTCAGAGTATGTCAGATATTTTCAACTGTATCACTACCAAACCCCCTTGTAAGCTATTCTTGTCTAGCATACCAGGTCTTGGACTTCATGAAATATATGCTCCAGAATTCCTTGTTACCTGGCTTTATTTTTTCACATTTTTTTAATTGTCTTTCAGGTACAGTTGTCTGCATTTTTCCCCTACCACTCCCCCACACCCCAGCCATCCCCACTTACCACCCTTGATCCTACCCCCCTTTGGTTTTGTCCGTGTGTCCTTTACAGTTGTTCCTAAAAACCCTTCCCCCGATTTTCCCTCCATTATCCCATCCCACCTCTCCTCTGGCTACTGTCAGTTTGTTCTTAATTTCAGTGTCTTTGGTTATATTTGCTTGCTTGTTTGTTTTGTTGATTAGGTTCCACTTATAGGTGAGATCATATGTTATTTGTTGCCTGACTTTTTGTTGGGTTTTATAACAGAGGTTACTAGAGAGAATTCAGATTTTAGATACAGAAGGAGAGAAATTTTGGTAAGTGAACATCCAGCAGCAGCAAACCATTGACACCTACCACTAGCTTCTTTCAACAACCCCAGCACTAGCTTTCCATGCATCCTCCAAGATAATGGTAATAGATGTTCTGTGCCCCTTTCACAATCAGATTACCAACCACACCACTTTTCCACCCTGGAAAGCCTATGACACCTTCATGGAGATGTAAGCACCAGCCCAGCAGGGTACCTTGTCTGAATTCTCAGTCTAACAAAATTTTCTCTTCCTTTTTTTAATCCCATAACTCCATATAATGACTGTTTTCTGCAAGTATGAATCTTTTGGTTATCTCAATGTGATTTTTTTTTTTTTGCTCTTTCAGACTACATTTCAATAGAACCAAAATTGCTGCTTGCAATACCTAACATGATTTACCTGTTTCTAACTAGAACTCTGACTGATATAGTACTTAATACTAGGAGTGGTCACAGGGGATTCTGGTTTAGTTTAATCATTCCTTTGGTCTTGAACACTGTCTGAACTCCTAATCAATGGAAAATTAGGCATTAATAATCAATAACATGCTGTGTCATCATGATTAGTTAAATTGTCTCCTGTGGTAATTTGAGATGAAAGTTCTACATAAGCAAGACTTGGGGAAATTAAATTGCAGTTGCATACATCCATTTTTAATTACTACAAGAACTGGAAATGAAGGGTAGTGGTATTTCTATTAATATCTACACTCAAAAACTTACAAAATGCAAATTTAAACTAAATTTAAACCTAAAGAACACAGAGACAAAAAACATTAAGAATTAGCCTTCAGAAAAAAATCAGATACCATGAAGCACACTGACATAAACATGAAAGTACCATTGGGAGGGAGGAGAGAAAAATAAGCACAAAAATATTTTTGAAAAATGATTAAAAACTTCCCAAATTTACTGAGAAGCAAATTACTTACAAGTTGGTGAAGTCTAAGTAATATAAACAAAAAGAAATCCACATCCAGACACCTCAGAGTGAAAATATTGAAAGCCAAAAATAGAGAAAAATCCTAATACAGTAAGAAATAACTCAATAAGGAAAATATACTTTATACATATGGTAACCAAAATAGATTTTAAATAAAAAACTATTACAAGAGACAAAAATTGACTTCGTATACTAATACGAAGCTCAACTTATCAAAAAGATATACCAATTATAAACCTATAAGCACCTAAAAACTGAGCCATAAAGCACATGAATTAAAAAACAGAATATGACTAAAAATGAAGGGAAAAACAAACAATTCTGCAACGATAATTGGAAACTTTAATGCCCTATTTTCAATAATGGTCAGAATATCTAAAAAGATAATTGAAAAAGAAATAGCAAACTTGAATAACACTATAAACCAAAGAGACTTATCATACATATGTGAAATCCCCCACACATCAACAACAGAATACATATTTCCCAGAGTAGGTTATATATATTATAACACAAAATAAGTCTCTAAATTAAAAGAAATTGAAATTATACAAAATGAAGCTAGAAATTAATAGCAGAAGAAAAACAAAAATCTACGTATGTGTGGAAGTTAAACAATCAAAAGATCAAAGAAGAAATCACAAGGAGATTAGAAAATAATTGAGATAAATAAAAGAAAAATGTTTTCCAAAACTTATAGGATGCAGGAAAGACAGTGCTCAGAGGGAAATATATACCAGTAAATGGCTATATTAAAAAATTTTTTAAACATTTTAAATCAATTACCCAAATTTACTGAAGAACTAGGAAAAGAAGAGCAAACTAAACCCAAAACTACCAAGAGGAAGAAAATAATAAATATTAGAGCAAATGACTGAAATTGGAAGTGAAAGTGGGGACATTAACACTGAGCTAACAAAGGTTGAATGTTTACCTCACACTATATTCAAAAATTAACTCAAAATGCATCAATAACCTAAATATAAGCAATAAAAGTACAATACCCTTAGAAGAAAACATAGAGCTAAATTTTATGACACTGGAATTAAGAATGGTTTCTTAGATATGACACAAAAAACATGAGCAACAAAGAAAATAATAGATAAAATGGACTTCAACAGAATTAAAAACTTTTGACATCAAAGGACATTATAAAGAAAATGAAAAGACAACCTACAAAATGGGAAAAAATATTTGCAAATCATGTCTGATAAGGGTTTAATATGAAGCGTATATGAAAAAATCCTACAACTTAACAACAGAAAGATGAACAATCCTGTTTAAAAAATGGACAGAGGATTTGAAAATACATTGATCCAAAAATGGTATAAAAATGTCCAATAAACATATAAGATAGTGTTCAACATAATTAGTCATTAGGGAAATGTACATCAAACCATGATGAGATACTACTTAACATCCACTAGATGGAATTTAATGGACTGAATGTGAACAAATTGGAATTGAATTAATGATAAAATGATACAGCTGCTGTGGAAAATAGTTTGCCAGTTCCTCAAAATGCTGAACATAGCGTTATCATAGGACCTAGCCATTCTACTTGTAGGTCTTTATCAAAGAGAATTGAAAACACATGCCCACACAAAACCTGTACACAAATACTCACAGCAGCGTTATTTATAATAACCAAAAAGAGGAAACAACCCAACCCAAATGGCTATTGACTGATAAATGAATAAATAAATCATGATATTTCAACAAAATGAAATATTGTTCGGCAATCTATAAAATGAAAGGAAGAACCAATGTGTGCTACAAACATGGATGAACACCAAAGTCATTCCGCTAAGTGGAAGAAGCCAGTCACAAAACACCACACATTATGGTTCAATTATATGAAAATAAACAGAATCAGTGAGTCTGTAGAGAAAGAAAATATATTTGTTGCTGCCTGGTTGCCTAGTGCTGTAGGGGTGAGGGAGTGGGAAGAGATGGTCACTGCTAATGGGTACAAGGTTTCTTTCCAGAATGATGAGAATTAGATTATCGTCTTGGTTACACAATTCTGTAAATATACTGAAAACCATTGAATTGTACATTTTAAACAGATATAAATTATACATCAATAGAACTAAAAATAAAAAATTAGGGATTTTATGGAGCAAAAATGCAATGGGAATATCAATAACCGATAGTATTAAAAGAAACTTTAGAAAATAAACATTAAATCAGCAAGTAAAACAATTGGGGGAAAATTCCCAGTAAGGAATTTTTAAATGGTGGAAGAATTTGGTTTCCCTTCTACAAATGCAACTGAATTTCTTTATAATGTTTGCCTTTACTATTAACATAACCCTGTGTAATATTGTGATTATGGGCAAAGGCAGGGAAATAGGGATGGAACAAGAGTTTGCTTGGGGCAATTGCTCAGGATTCAGTGTACAGATGGTGTTTTATTGAGTTGTACACTGGAAACCTGTATGGTTTTGTGAACCAATGTCACCCCAGTAAATTTTATATATATATTTGATCTTTGTTACCACTTCTGGCACAGAGCTCCTACAACCCTCAGTGTCTTTTGTTATGTTAATGATGTGGCTTCTGGACCCCATCTGAAGATAGGGACTAGTCACCAACATGTGATTAGAAGGTTAGAACTATCAATCTCAACCTCTGACCTCAGGGGAGAGGAGAGGGGCTGGAGGTGGAATCAACTGCCAATGACCAATAGTCTAATCAGTTATGACTATGTAATGAAGCCTCCATAAAACCCAAAAGAACTGGGTTTGGAGCTTCTGGGTTG
The DNA here is from genome assembly GCF_004126475.2 of Phyllostomus discolor. Lineage (NCBI taxonomy): Eukaryota > Metazoa > Chordata > Mammalia > Chiroptera > Phyllostomidae > Phyllostomus > Phyllostomus discolor. Next base: position 86,821,006 of record NC_040903.2, read on the forward strand.
GTGAACACACGCAGGTGCTGAGAGAGTGGAATAGCTGGAGAGAGCATGGAAGCTCCATGCCTGCCCCCATACCTTGTCCTTTGTATCTCTTCTATCTGGCTGTTCCTCAGTTATATCCTTTCATAAAAAACCAGTGATCTAGTAAGTTAATTGTTTCTCTGCCAATTGTGACCAACTCTATCAAATTAATTGAACTCAAAGAGGAAGGCATGGAAACCTCTGCTTTACAGCCAGTCAGTCGAGAGTATGGGCAACAACCTGGACTTGCCCTTGGCATTCTGATAAAGGGGCTGAGTGGTCAGAGTCTCCAACATATAGCTGTTGGGTGAGAAGCACAGGTTATAAACTGGCCTTTTAACTGGTGTCTGAATTGTGAGTGAGGATAGAATGGCAGTCTTATAAGACTGAGTTCTTTATCTATCAAATCAGATGTTATCTCTGGGTAGATGATGTCAGTTTGAGTTGAAACAGTTGTGTGTGAAGCTCTCCTCCTCACTCTCCCAGACATACAATTGTTGAAATTGGGTCCAGGAACACAAAGGACCCTGAAATTGAACATAAGAATTTCCTTCACAAAATCCTAGCCCATAAGTAGAATTTACCCCAGATTTAAAAGCATGTCGAAATATGATTCCAATCACATAATTTAAAAAATCCACTGATTTAGTGTTTATACTTGCAAGCTATAGAAACTAACTCAGGTAATCGTAGTAAAAAGGACTGTACATAACATTTTAGGTAACACACAAAATCTCTTTGAGAGCTGGAAGAACAGGCCTGGGGCCACATAGTCACTGGCAATATACAAAATAACGTCTCAGAGCCTTGAAAGCTGCCACACTGCCGCCAGACTGCGGGGCACAATCACTGTTACTTGCAAACCATTTATCACCAGAACCCGGCCACCTCGTGCTGCTGCTAGAACTGCTGCTGCTACAACCTGTGGAAATCGGAAGGGGTTCTCCAGCATCTCTGCTGCTTTGCTTCACTAGATTGCAATCTAAAGCACAGTTTATGTCAGCTGCATCAAAATGGCGTGGTCTAGGCTGCATGCTTGTGCTTAGCTGCAAGGCCAGCTGAAAGTAAGTACTGGGTTTTGTGCTTCAGAAATAGGAGGCAGGATCTGCCTCATAAAATGGAAATTCCCCAAACGTGTGCTGGGTGTTCAGTAAGAAAGGCAGCTGTCTGTTCAGGTGTGTTGAGTAAAGAAACTATGTCATGTTATGGCAATATCTTTGGTTGGTAGAAGCACAGTTTACAATTTTCTTTTGTGTGTGTGTATTAACCCTATGGGCAACAACCTGGACTTGCCCAGGTTGCCCAGGAAAAATATTAACCTATTTTTCATAATAAGCGTGTACCATGTAATACAAATTTTAAAGAGATTTATTCTGAGGAAAAGAGGGAAGCTTTCTATCTTACCTGAATTCACAGGAAATATTTCCACTTTTTGAAGGTTATTATTACCATGCCTTGCAAACATGAAAAACAATAACTGCAGGTTTTTATAGGTGAAAATATTTGGCTACTGTTAGACAGATGATATAATAATTAGGAGAAATTAACATAATTGCTGTCTAGATATAATGTCATATTTATAAAGGCCCTGTTTAAATTAGACAGAAACTTCTGTGTCTGACAAGCAAACAAGCAATGATGAATGGCCTAATCTCCTAAAGAATTTGAACCTCTGCCTTGTTTGTGCCTTCAGGAACAGGTAGAGACCTCTTTTAGTTAACTTTATATTTTATTATGAATGAAATTTTTTTTCAGTGTATAACAAGATGTTCACTTCTGAAATGGACTAAAAAGGCTTTACAAAGGGATTTTAGTATATCAGTGAAAAAGCATCAGAATATTGTTCTATGTTCTAAACCAGAATTTTCATCTGTACCAGAGGTCTCAATCATTGGATTCCTCTTCTTCCAACCTCCAAGTATCCTAATAGTGGATCTGTGTGGGCATCCTAGGTGGTCCGAGAGCACAAGTGCATTGTAATGAATTTAAATCCTGAATATGGGTTTATGCACCAGGCTAAGGAAAACAATAAAAACATGCAAACCCTCAACTTCATGTTCCTAAAAGGCAGACCCAGAAAGTATATGAGCCTTTATTTAGTAGAGCAACATTAAGTCTGAAATATGCAAGTATAATGAGCAAAGACATTTCACAGGATGCTTGGTTAAATGAAGTGATTTCAACATATGCAGTCATGCCCTGACCAGTGTGACTTGGTTGGGCGCCATCCTGCAAAGCAAATGGTCATCGGTTCAATTCCCAGTCAGGGCACATGTCTAAGTTGTGGGATTGTCCCTGGTCTGGATGCATAGGAGAGGCAACCAATTAGTGTTTCTCTTTCATAGTGATGTTTCTCTTCCTCTCTTTTTCCCTCCTTTTCTCTCTCTCTCTAAAAAATAAATGTAGTCATAATAGCAAACAATTCTGAGCACCCCAAAGCCACTGAAAACATGAACTAGATAAGGAGAAGCTAAGTGGAAGACACCTAGTGTGAGTCCAGTGGGGACCTAGAATCAGTGAGAAGTAGTATGAGGGTTTTAAGTGAGATGAACTGACTCAAAAATGGTGGGTACTGGGGAAACAACCCTGAAAAGGACTTGGCATTAAGAAGTATCGGTGTGATGTCTGTCTTATATGTGCATTAGGTATGGACAGTTGCCCAAGATTAGGAGCAAACAGTTATCAGCAGTATGATTTTTCAAAAAGTCATGTGAACAGAACAGTATGGTGATTACCAGAGGGAAGGGGAGTGGGGAAGGTAGAAGAGGGTAAAAGGGGAATAAATAGTGATGGAAGGAGGCTTGATTTTGGGTGGTGAACACAGAACACCATATACAGATGATGTGTTATAGATTTGTACTCCTGTAACCTATATAATTGTATTAACCAAAGAGCTATCCAATCATCTATTAAAGGACACTTTGGCCATTTCCAAGTCTTAGCTACTGTGAAGAATGCTAGAATGAATATAGGGGTACATGTATCTTTGCAAATAAATGTTTTCAAATTTTTCAAGTAGATACCCCAAGGGGAGTTGCTGGGTCTCATGGTAACTCTTAAAACTGAAACTCATAGACACAGGCACAGTATAATGGTTACCAGAGGTAAGGGGGAGGGAGGGTAGTAAAGGGTAAAGGGGATCAAATATGTGGTGACAGAAGATGACTTGACTCTGGGTGATGGGCACACAATGCAATATATAGATTGTGTATTACAGAAATGTACACTTGAAACCTATATAATCTTATAAACCAATGTCACCCCAATAAATTTAATAAAAAAGAGTGAAAGCTAAAAAAAGAAATTTTAAAAAGCTACAGACTCTTTATCAGTGCTTTAAATGTGATATTCTATGAAAGCATTTAGATATAATTGATAATGATTAACCAATCATGGTTTATTAAACCTCCTGCTCATGAGTCCCTGACTCAAAGCCTAACAAGACCAAGTGCATGTGGATACAGAGCTTTGTAAGTGGAGCTTTGGAGAAACATGACTAGAAAACACTGTCTTTCAAGAGTATGGAAAGAAAGAGCAATTTTATTTTTAAAAAACAAATATTTTTTTCAGTAAATGTTGGATATTAAGTGGACTGACTAAAGAAAAAAAACAACACTAGAATAACCAGTTTTCCCTTTCTTCATTTGAAGTGTTATTTCAGGAAGAAATGTCTGAAAAGATAGGCAGCATTTGAAAGAAGGCAGTGTGAAGATTGTGTGCACCCCAGAAACTGGTTATTCAGGACCATGGACAACTATAAAACAGAAACTACTGCTTTGCAATGATTTACATTAATTACACATTTCAATGGCCTTGTGGGATGGGTCAATATCCCTGTATTCCATTCTTCAACAACTGAAGGACCAATGGGTTTGATGGCTCAAGACAACTCAGAGTAAGGCGGCCGCAGCTCTGAGGCCATTTCTCCATGCTGTTTGCCAGTCCTCTGGGTGTCTGGTGAGAACTCCTCCTCTCTCAGCAGCAATAAACACCACACAGAACAACCACTCAGCATTCCAGAATCCAAATGAAAGTACTGTGAAAAAGAATTTCTGCTTTCCAAACACTTTCCTAAACCAATCCTTTACACCTAATTTCTTATAATTATTTTATTCTGTTGTTTCAAGATAATTACATTGGTCTCCTGCCACTAGTAGGAAAAAAAAAGAGATAAACAGTATTAAATCTTTTTTAATTAGACATCTCTGCCAACAAATATATCTTTGTAAAGATACAGTTTTAAATATTGTTCTTCATAATATAAAACTACCAATATTATTTATGTCCAATGCAACATATATATATATAACCAAAATGATAATAACGTATGAACACCAATAATTGTAAATTATGGGCTAAAGAGTCATTTTCACGCTTGAGTTTTTGTTTTAATAAGGTCAAGTGCCTGTTTTGCATGTTAGGAACTGTGAAATCTATGTGGCAACAACAGAATGTGCTAATTTAGGACCACATAATGCTTTTAAATTCCATTTTGTATATAACAGATTTAATTATGCCAAATGAGGCAACCAAAACTTCAGCATTCAAATCTCATTATCGCTTAACCACTGCTATTTATCCTAACAAATTCAGTAACTCTCAGGAATTTAAACTCCACTGAGTCATGTGAGAAGTGTATAAGCTACTGCGGTAGTCACAACTTTAGAAGCCCTCCAAGCTCCCAGAACATGTGTTTCAAAGATACAAGATGACCTTCTATTCTAGTTCCCCACTCAGCGTACTACTAGGAGCACCACTTTCATTTTGGATAGGCTCTGTTTAGATGACAGATTAAATGGTTTCCCTGCGTGCTGATGACAAGATTCTATAGCATTACCAAATTTTGATAATAAATGTTTATCAAAATGTTCATGGGTATATTGGCATAAACAAATAGTAGATATATAAAGTGGCTTTGACTTTGTCTCTCCATTATTTTAATGAAGACTAAGATGCTTTTTACTTTGCTGTAAGTTCCACTACTAAAACAGCTGAGGATCTGAGCCTTTAGTTCTACTTTCCTATATTCCTCCTTCAGTCCAACCTTTCAGTGCCTGGTCACAGCTTAATAGAACAGCTTTCAACATGTAACAGTAGGTATATAACTGTTTTTATAATAAACTAAAAGGCAATTTGCCATTTTTACTCCCATTCTTTCAGGAGTATATGGTAAAGTTTTCCAGGGGTCGTACGCTATGTGATGACATCATCACTCTGATAGTATGTTTGTGCATTCTGTTATGTTTTAGAATTTTCTAAAGAGAAGTTTAGGGTATGAAAGTGTGCATATTGACAGATCAACTCATTTTTTCCTCAGCATCTCACTGTGTGCTTACTAGGTTCTTTGGTTGTATATGCTATAATATCTATGTAGTAATTCTCCCTTATCCACGGTTTCACTTTCTTTGGCTTCGGTTACCTATAGTCCAAGCTACAGTCCAAGAGTATTATGATAAATGGAAATTCCAGAAATTAACAATTCATAAGTTTTAAGTTGCACACTGTTCTGAGGTAATGAAATCTCATGCCACCCTGCTCCTTGCTGTGCATCACCCCTCAGTCCAGCGTATCCACACTGTTTGTTCTCCCTGCCAGTCAGTCAGTTAGTAGCCATCTTCATTATCAGATCACCTGTGAGGTATTGTTACAGGGTGCAGCCAAGAGTGGGGCCCCAAATAGGGATTTGGAATGGGGTCCAGAACTCAAGGTGTCCAGTAAATATTAGGATGCCCTCACCTCTTCCCCCCACAAGTATGAGTTGGGGAAGGGACACATGGAGCAGGAACATGCAGGGCTGTTTTATACAGCAACAGCTTTGCAGCTAACTTCTGGCATGGTCATTTAACGTATCTATAGCCTTTAACTGGTTGCATAGATATGTTAAATAGCTGTGGCCATGCTTTGAGCCAGGGAGAAGGGAGTGACTTCTACCCAAGATGTAACTGGGGGCAGGTCCCCTGAGTTACAGTGCCTGCGTGAGAGCTTGGAGAAGATTGGATCCACGCCATGGGGCCACACCTGCCCAGACTCACCATGGCAGCCCTGTAAACTTGGAATAATACAGGAATGCTGGCAGGTGTACCTGATTGTAGGAGGAGTCGGAAATGGGGGTACAGGGAAGATTGGTGTGGGGATTTAAACCCAGACACGGCAACCATTGAGGAGAGAGCCACATGGTTATGCCAGAGTGGAGACCCCTGCCGCTTTAGTAGGGGGAACCACCATGCGGCTTTAGCAGAGAATCGCCACTCGGCTTTGGCAGAGTGGTGACCCCCTCAGCAGCTTTGTGGGGAGATCCACATGGCTTTGCCAGAGTGGGGATGCCTGAAGCTTTGGTAGAAGAGGACCATGCAGTTTTGGGGTGCTCTCTTTGGCCACATGGCTTGGGAAGCAGGAGAGACTTTGGAAGAAGGGTGAAAGAACTCTTGCCAGTAGGCCATGAGAAGGTGCCACATGGCTTTGGATTAATCAGAGATCCTGCCAAGATGGTGACACAGCTGATAGTGTCAGGAGCCTGAATCATGCACTTTTGCTTCTTTTCCTGAGATATGGTATGCTGAATTAGGGCAGGGGGAGAAGGAAGCACTGTGGGTGTCTGTGGGTATCCAAAAAGGACTTGGATATTTTAATGAAGACATTGGGTCACTACTTTAAGTCTGTATAGCTTTAAATAAACATTTTCTTTCCTTTTCACAAATTTATGGCATTGAGAGACTCTTTCCTATAAGACAGCGGACATAACGAACCTAGTGGGGGGTCCTTTCGGTAATAGTATATCGTCCTCACCCTCCTTCTCACCTTTGTTCTGTAACAGTTTTGGGCGTCCCTGGGTGGGCCAGTAATTGTTCCCCCATTTGTTCTGTAGCAGTATCACAGTGCTGGTGTTCACATCACCCTTTTTAAACTAACAATAGCCCCAAAGTTTGTGGGTTGTGCTGCTGGTGATTCAGATATGCCAAAGTCATAACGTGCTTCTTTTAAGTGAAAAGCTGATTACAGTACAATACGATACTTAGAAAGACACCACATACACATAACTTTTATTACAATACATTGTTATAATTTTTCTGTTTAATTATTAGCTCTTGTTCAAACTCCTGTTGTACCTAATTTAGAAATTGAACTTCATCATATGTATGCACAGGAAAAAACAGAGTATATGTAGGGTTCAGTACTATCTAGAGTTGCAGGCATCTCCTGGGGGCCTCAGGACATATCTCCAAAGAATAAATCATTATTTTAAAATACCAAAATTTGTCTTATTTCTTATTTGGAGATAAGCAACAAGAAAATTTACTGCATAATCTTGTCTTGCAAAAATAGTTTTTCAATTTTTTTGAAATTTTTCTAAATTTTAAATTTTTTGTAGAGCTGTTATTATTTGAGGATTCAAACATATGTATAAAATTAGGAAAAGATTTTTCTTATAGATCATTAGTTTAAAAAGACAGAAGCCCACTCCTATGAAACTGGGTAAAATTGTAAATAGTACACAGAAGTATGATTAAAGTTACCTTTTCCTTAGCTTCGTAGATTAATAATTTATCTTGCTATTATCATATCATGCAATAAAATATCATGGAATAATATTATATCAACTAAATTGCAATATGATTTTGAGACTATGCACAGTTTAAAATAGAAGAAAATTTGACCTGTTCAAAAGTCAATATATCAAATGCTGAAATGAAGCACCAGGAACTCTTTTTCATTATCAGTAGACATGCAAATGACACAGCCACTTTGAATCTGTTTGACAGTTTCTTGTACAGGTAAACAAGCCTCTATTATACAACCTGAAATTTCACTCCTCAGCATTTACTCAAGTGAATTGAATTTATGTCCATACAAAAACCCATACCCAAATGTTTATAGCTTCTTTATTTTTATAGCCCCAAAGTGAAAATAACCAAGATCTCCTTTAGTGGGTGGAGAAGTAAAAAAAGAAACAAAAAAACAAATAAAACTGTAGTACACCAGTCGCCCATACAGTGGAATTTTCTACTCAAAATAGAAGCCAGACCCAAAACCTACATATTACATATTCCATTTATAAGACATCCTGGAAAAGGCAAGACTATAAGAATGGAAAATATATCAGTGATTTCCAAGGATTAGGGATATATTTCCATTACAACAACCGCAGGAGGGAAAGTTTAGAGTGACAGAACTGTCCTGTGTGGTACTGTGGCAGTGGACACATTTCTTTACACATTTGTCAAAAGCCAAAAAACTGTACACCACGAAGAATAAACTAATATAAACATTTAAAAATTATCTAGGTTTTGTGGAATCTCAGGATTGACTGCAGATGGTGAAAACTTAATTTCACTGCATCACAAATGTACGAAGGAAAATGAAGCCGATTTAAGTAACTTTGATAACAGTATATTGACCAGATGCTGTAAGACCAAAGGCCCCCCAAAACTATACATTAATACTGTACTCTTGATGACAAATTTGATTCTCACAGGAGTAATTCTAAAACTATTATACATATGTATGTATGTGTATATATATATATATATATATATATATATATATATATATATAATATGTGTATAAATAAATGATATTTAAACAAATTTCCAAAAACAGAAGTCAGGGTTCCAAGCAGAAGCCCCCATGACCATCTCCAGTCTCACTGAGCACACTTTTGATAAGCTTTCTGACCTATGTTCCTCCAACATTTGCTCTGATAAACAAGGCCAAGGCCGTCACAGTCCAGCATTGGCTAAATGCCTGAGCTGTCATTTACAGCAAACTGTAAAGGTGAGAGTCATTTGCTGAGGACATAGCGCACCCTCAGTGGTGCCCTCTGGCAACACAGCAGAGCTCCTGCCAAGACACACTGGAGGGAGGTTTAATTTTCCCATTGGATGATTCATTGAAAGGTGAGAGGTCAATGCTGGTGCCCCAAAGGCAAACTTTTATTTCTTAGACTTTGCAAATATTCTGTGGGTATTCTAATATGCCCAGGAAAAAGGGGAATATTTAAATACATACTTCCCCTGTTTTTCTGTGAAAATAGCCTCCAGAAATTTTAGCAGGTTTGGAAACTATTATCTGAATGATCAGATTTCCTAAGATATTTCAAGACATTTTTCCCTTGCCTCAATTACAAAACAGGGCTGCTATTGAAAAGTCAGTCTCAGTGGAAATGGCAGAGAAAAGACATATATGGTACTGTTGAAGCAAAAATTGCAGCCAACAAAGCTAAGTGGGTAAGGAAGCCTTTATTCCAGTCTACTGCAATAGGGAATAGAAACTAGAAGTCTGAAACTAAGGGTGGGACCAGCTTTAGTATTTGGTGGTGAGACAGATGGGGAACACTGACCATCTGCATGTTAACTGGCCGATCCAGAGAAATAGCAAACTGTCTCTTCATTCCAGGAAGATAGAGCCGAGTTCCCGCTGAAGTTAGGCTTCTATCCTCTCACGAGGCTGATAGATAGGGCCAGTATTTTCTGTGATGATTATAGTTCAAAAGATGGCTTCCATGTCCTTGAAAAATGTAGTTCTAGACACTGTTAAAACTGGAAAGAGACATTTAGAATATTTACATCTCAAACAATCAAAGAAAGCATTGACAATTACAAGCATTCTAAATTAAATGCTGCAAGACAAGGGAAGGGAAGGACCTCTAGAGTTAGGCTAGGTATGTTCTGTAAGGGGCAGGGTTGAGAAGAAGGGGTGTGTTGCCACCCTTCAAGCCAGGCAGGTTCATGGTATTCGTGTAGATGGAAAAATATTTACGGAGCCGTTGGGATGTCTGGCATGCCTTCACTCATGGCGGGGGGGGGGGAGGGGTGAACCATGCATGCTGCAAGCTGCCTGTCTTTCTGCATGTCTCATGTCATGGCCCCTGCTCCCCAGCGTGGCACCCACCATGGCACCTGTCCTCTTGAGTGTCTCCATCATCACAGCCCCCAGCAGGGAGTCCCTGCCTGTTTAAGTACTAAAGAGGAACAAAGCCAGCAAGATGCCAGAAATTATATAATGTAGCATAATTCTGTGCATGTGAGTTCACTTCATGTTATGGGAACAGGGGACCCAGTCGAAGGCTATGGAGAGCACGGTTACAGGCCCATTCCAAGGCTATGGGAACACTGCTTCCCTCAGCTACTTAGACACTGGGTGAGGAAGCCAGACGGCCTCCCCTTACCTACAAGGGGCCTGGGCACAAGAAGAGTCCTGTCTGAAGTTTGGTCAACCTGAGGAGAATATTAAGGCCATCCTAGTCACTAGAAAGTCAGTGAGTAACACAAAGTGCACATTTATAAAATAAAGAGGTTGTATTATTTTCTCATTTTCCCCTCAAAATTATCATGTTTTTAAAGTGTATTCCACTTAAACTTTAATCAATATCATTATCCAAGTTTCTTCCCACCTCCAGTAGCCCTTCATATTATTTTGTTTGGATCTGAATTTGCAGTAGCAACAAAACAACTTGCCATCAAAGCCCCAGCTGGAACCCCAGCCCATTAGTTACTTTCAAGTACACACCATCTCCCCTGTACTGCTTGCCTTTCTAGTGCCCTTGATCTACAATCTACATCCCAAATCTTTCATCAGATTCATGTCTCCTTCCCAAAGCTAGTAGCCTCTTACTAATTCTACTTCTACTCTTTTTACTGGAACTATGTAGAATGCCATCCTATTTCAAAGAAAACTTTTGTATGATACACAACATCTGGACTCTTCCCTCCACCTCTTGGACTTAACGAGACCTGCCTCTCCTCTAATGATATCACTTTGCTCAAAAAGTTCTCAAAACAAACTGTTAGTGCTCCCTGTATTTTATAGTGAGGAGATGTGTTTATAGTTTTTCCTCACTATTTACTCTCATTTCATTTGATACTCATCCAAAAATCACTTCTCATTTGAGCCCCTAACAATTCAACGCTATCCTGTGCTCCTCATTTTCATCACTGTCATCAGCTGACCTCCACTTCCTTATGCCACATTTATGGAGGATGTTGGTATCTGGATCATAGTCATCATTTTCACTGATTCCTGTCGTCATTCTGAAAGACAGTGTGCCTATGAATAGTCATCTAACAAACTTCACTACAATTCTGTGACAAAACACTGTTAAGGTCTATATTCTGGACCTAATCATTGTCCCAAATTCATTTTCTGATATGAGATTTGAAAATATAATTCACAAACCTATGCTTATACCTCTAACCCTATCTCTTCCCTCTAAACACCCATGAGACCTTAAACCTCCCTTATCTAATGAACCCTAGGATCTGGCACTCCAAGGACACTTTCACTGCACTGTTAACTTCTTGTCGCATTGACCCATCTGCCAGCCTGCTTTGTCAATCTCTATCCTGGAAGTGTGAGACTTGGGTCCAAATCAAAGCTCTTCTGATTGATAATTGTATGTTCTTAGGCCATTTACTTACATTTTCTGATCTTTAGTTTCATCTATAAAATAAGAAATGGGTTGAAAATGTTATACAAAAAATTACACAGAGAGTGCTATGCTCACCCTAAATCAATGCATTGTAGCCATTATTAACCATTATCATCTTGAAAATGCATTTTCTCTGAAACTAAATAGTGCTCGAGAAACTCATAGTGGTTAGTCACCTCTACAGAGCTGCGGTGTTCAACAATTAAAAATGCAAAATTGTTAGATACCATTTTCCTTTTCTCATTAATCTCTTTTCATCATTTTCATTTGTAGTTACTCAAATTGTATAAATCTTCTCAATTTTTTCTGCAACCCCTTACCTACTTTTGCAGATATTATGCACAGAGAAAACCGAAGGCATTACACTGTGGCTACATCAGCTTATTTCCTGTTTATCTCTAAATCTACCTATACTTGCATTCTTTCCATGTATTTAGACATCCATGCATGCATTTAAGAAATATTTACTAAGCATCTGTCACATACCAGATACTGGGGACTTAGTGGAGAACAAGGCTGAGAATTCCTTTGCTCCTGAATCTTACACTCGTGGTCATCATTGAACAAGCTATTATAAGTTTTCCTAGTGTTGCAAAGGAGATAACAACTTTCCCAGAAACAAAGTATTCTTAGTTCTGAACAATTTTTCCCTAGTGAAAAGATGGATGAAAGGCATGTGAAACAGAGTGTCATCCAAAGCCCTCAGGAAAGGAAACAACTGTCAAGAAACTAAACTCAGTGTCTCTAGACCACAGACAACAAAGGAGGAAAGAACAACAAACAGGCTGAAACTGCTAGTAATTATCCAAAGCTCTCTCCATTTCTTCCATAGTCATTAGATATGTGAGTGCCAAACTATATTACACTTCCCAGCTTCCCTTGCAATTTAGTGTGGTACAATAGGCCCCATTATCTGCAGGGGAGACATTCCAAGACCCCAATGATGCCTAAAATTGTGGATAATACCAAACCCTATATATACTATGTTTTTTTCCTATACATGAATACCTATATTAAACTTGAATTTATAAATCTGGCACAAAATAACTAATAATAAAAGAAAATTTGTAACAATATTCTGTGACAGTTATGTGAATGTGGTCTCTCAATATATCTTATTGTACTGTATTCAGCCTTCTTCTCATGATGTGAGATGGTATAATGCCCATGTGATGAGGTGAGTGAGGTGAGGTGAGGTGAGGTGAGAGGTGAGGTGAGATGTGAGGTATGCAGGTATTGAGCTGTAGCACTAGGCTACTGTGAGGGTTACTTGGACATAAGCACTGCAATACACATCAGTCAATCTGACAACCTAGATGGCTACTAAGTGACTAATGGGAGGGGAGTGTGTACATTGTGGATATGCTGGAGAAAAGGATGATTCATGTCCAGGGCATGATGGAGAAGGATGACATGAGATTTCTTTATGCTACTCACAATGACGTGTAATTTGAAACTGTAAATTGTTAATTCTGGAATTTTTCATGGGATATTTTGGACTGTGATTTGACTACCAACCACTGAAATTGTGGAAAGCAAAACCTCAGATAAGGGAGGACTGTTGTATGTGGCTAAGTTCTTTTCATTGGAGTGAAAGTGAAAATATGTTCCACTTCCATGCCTTACCCATGAAATACCCCATGCACCCTTCTTCAAGCTCTCTATTCCTCTTTCACGATGATTGTCAGGCAAAATCCAGATCTACCTTGAAGTCAGATATTAGAAATTGCTGAGTTCATCAGCCTGGGTCCAACGTAGACTAGAACTTCTGTTCACCTGGAACATCAACACTAGAGTAGGAGAGATGGGGCAATTAACCAGTTAATAGCTATGTGCCAACTAATAAAAGAATGCTCACATTCCTTCATGCTTGTTGAAACTGAATCAACTTCCAGGTGGCTATCCAAAAAGAAATAGGTGACCACAGGACACCACCCCATCCTGCTTATGAAGGAACCTCCTGGACTTGTGCCTACACCCAATCAAAAGTATAAATATTTGTTCCTTGTGGACTGTGCAACCATCCTAGAACTTCCCAATTCACAACTTTTTCTGCCCCCACCCCTTATCTATAGCCAATGTAAATTCTCTTAAAACAACTTACATATTTAAAAGAGCCCCTGTCAGTTCTGGAATGGTACACATGTTCGTTGTTTTCATAAGCCCTGTTGCTGGTATTTTAGACTGTATGTCCTAAACCTTGTCCTTCTACTGGCTAACATATGGCTCAATAAACCATTTCAGAAAAGCGCTTGGCCATAAACATTTTTGATTAACAAAGGCAAAGTCGTAAGCATTTTCAACTTTTCTTTTTATATGTCTTCCCTTACAGAGACCCTTCCCTTATAAATTCATACTATTCTTTTTCACTGAAAGAAGTCAGCAAGCTGCTAAAATTCAGGTAAAGATACTGGTGTTCTCCCTGCATTTTAAAATTTATTTTAAAAGAATCCCAGGGGAGAGTAAGCCTTCATTCCAAAAACAAAATAGTGAAACTTTAGGATCTGGGTGGTGGGGCTATTTTGGAAAGGTCTTTTGCACCTTCCAATTGCTTTCCAAAGAGTGTAAAGCCAGCCAAAAGCACATATCCCTAAAGACTCAGCAGAGAATTAAGCCTGCCATGTAATTAGAGAAACATGTAGCTCAGTTAATTCTCTTCTTTATCATTAATTAATCCTGTGGATGATAAATTGGGACTGCCAGTTATCTACCTATTTGTTGGTTTGATCATGTATACATATGGCACATTATACTCTCCTATAGGTCAAGAAATTGCCTTCCATTTTGAACCAAATTGAGGTTTTTGCTAAGTGCATTGGCAGAAAATGTTTTTCTACTCTGTCCTTCATATCCTCTGCTCTGCAATTTAGTACATATTGGAACTTAGTTTTAATAAGTGTAGAAAACTTTCACATCTTTTCCTAAATTGCATTCTCTTCTCCGTGTGTGGGGAGGATGGACATTGTTCCTTGATATTGCCCTCATTTGCAGTTGTTTTCTGTAGTGGATGCCTTTAGTTGGATAATTGTATGTCTCAGGAACTGAGAGAAAATGTTCCTGGAATCTTAACTTTCATGTATTGTATATTTCAAGTCCTGGGCCTAACGATGTGCTCTCCAAGTATTCTTTTATATAAATGGATAAAATAAAATGAAATGTTCAGACAATAAAATTGGCCACTGTCAGAATGGTTCATGAACTATAAATTGATAACCTGTGTAACAAAACATTCAACTGCACATTTCCCATAATCTAGAATTTTCTCTATGGTAGGTAGAAAAATGGCTCCTCACATATATCCACACCCTAGTCCCTAAAACCTGTGAATACATTACTTTACATGGCAAAAGATACTTTGAGATGTAATTAGGTTAAGTATCCTGGGATGGAGAAATTGCCCTGGGTTATCTGGTTGGGCCCTATCCAGTTATACGAGTCCTTAAAAAATGGACCTTTCTATAGTTAGGGAAAAAGCTATGACTATGAGTTATGGACTGATTGTGCCTCCCCAAAATTCACATTTTGAAGACTTAATCCCCAGTGTGACTATACATACAGACAGGGCCATGAGAGAGGTAAAGATTAATGAGGACTTAAGGGTAGGGCCCTAATCTGATAGGACTGGTGTCCTTTTAAGAAAAGGAGACACCAGGAATGTCTATCTCTTCTCTCTCTCTCTGTCCCTTTCTTTGTGTGGATAGAGAAGAAACTATATGAGAACACGCAAAGAAGGTGGCTGTCTACAAGCTAGGAAAAAAGGCCCTAAACCTGATGTCACCTTGGTCTTAAATTCCTAGACTCCAAAACTGTGGAAAAATAAATTTGTAATGTTTAAGCCATCCTGTCTGTGGTGTTGGTTATGCCAGCCTGAACAGAACAATGCATTGCAGAAAAAGGGTCAGAAAGATACACATTGTTGGTTTTGACAATGGAGGAAGGGATACAAGCCAAGGAATGCTGGCACCTCTAGAAGCAGTGAAATGCACAAAGTGGATTCTCCCCTCCAACTCCAGAAAAGGACACATTCTATCCACACCTTAATCCTAGCCCTGTAAGATATGTGTCAGACTTCTGATTGAAAGAACCATGAGGCAATAAATTTGTGTCATTTAAAGCCACTAAGTTTGTGACAATTTGTTACAGTCATAGTAGAAAATGAATATATCTTCTAAAATGAAAAGATAGGTTATTAACTCTGGAATCACTAAAAAAAATGGGCCACACTAGGTTTGTGACCTTCCTCATTACCCCCTCCAGCTTCTACTTATGTATGAGAGCTATCATTTGGAGGGATTTTTGGAGGAGGGTTGTAGGCCCAGTAGAAATAAAGTGCTAAGGTGGTGGTTCTCCTTCCCTCGTATCTTCTAAGGAAGAGCTGCCCTCCAAGCTGGAGGGTGGGGATAAGAGAGCTCAAAGAGAGTGTGTTTGCCAGGGAGACCTCCACAGGCTGGATGTTTGCTGAATGCAGAAGCCAGTGGGCTTGTGTTCTGCTGCTACTGGGGAAAGAGGGTTTAGAGATAAGCTACAAAGTTTACAGCTTGACATTTTCCTGGAAGACTCGTAAGGCAAGAAGTTGGCAAGAATTGTTCCTGGTTGCTGAATGAGAAAGAGGTAAGGCTCTTTCCAGAAGAGGCCTAAACTTCCAGAGTCTGGTAGAGAAGCATGAATATGCATAATTTCCATAAAGCAAAATGGAGATTCTGAAAGTTAGCCAAACTTGATCCATTTTAAAAGGAACCCCTCCCAGGATAGTAACCTGCTGTGATTATAAGACAAAAACAGAAAGAAGCACCATGGCAGATTCCACTGCAACAGCTGTCGAGCAAGAGCTGTGAGAAGCCAGAGGTCAATGCATCAAGAACCAGAATATCAAAGGTCCCTGCCGGGTGGGTAGTCTTCACCAAGAATGTGCTAAAAGGTCCTACAAAAGAAAGCTAACATTTATACATCTACCAGACACAGAATCTAAAAGCAAATAAAAAGAGTAGTATTTCCTCTTAGGCCTCTTCCTGCCTTGATGTTGAAGGCTAAGCAACGCCTTGAGGTGAGGAGGGAATAGAACAGGAAAAGAGGGAAAGGACAGTCACACCCTCGCTCCCTGCTGGACTGCAAGGTGTACATCCTGTGCCTGAAGGGGACACAATGAGGTTTTGCAATGGAAGAGAGATTCAAGTCTCAATTTAGTTAGGATTTGTCTTTTTAATATATTAAAATGTGGGCTATTAATTAACACCTGAAGAACAACTAGCAAAAAGTATACCCTGCCTTATATAGTCTAATCTCAATGAGCAAGCCCAAGCATGTTAATAAAACTGGCTTATAGGATATCACCTTTTAAAACTAGACAATAAACTACCCTTGAATTTCAATATGCCTTCTGCTTGTGTCTCTTGGTTTATTTTTTCCTTCTGTATGTATAGATCCTGTGTGGGTTCTTTTCTGTTTATTTTCCACCTCTTTTTCTTCTAATAGGGTTTGCTGTATCAGAATATCTGGCTATTTCTACAAATGCAGGATTGGCACAGAAACAGTGAGCTGCTGGGAAAGGTTCACAACTACAATGCCAGTTGTGTAGTCGGGAATGTCCTACTACCAAACCTCTGCTGTCTTTTGTCTAGGGACACAGCTCACCTTGCTTTTCAGAATTTAGGAAATCAAACTCAGATAAACTCCTTAATTTGCATTCTCCTCATATTTAATCTAGTGATGCTGTTTATTCTCTCTCCTTCACCACTGTCCTTGCTCCCCACAGCCTCCTCAAGCAATGAGAGCAGTGTCATGTGGGTGACATGGCCCATCCCCCTTCCTCTCCCCAGCCATGTTGGGGTCTCTGTCGTAGGGGACTGAGCCTCTTTACAGAGGCATTATTGTTTCCAGAGCCCTTGGATGCCTCAGATCTTGCTCGAAGCCAAGAAGAGGGGTGTTAAAGAAATCTTTCAGAAATGTACTTAGTTTTAGAGAAACTTAGCATCTTCTCTTACATAGGTCCATATTTCACTAACACTAAAAAAATAGTGCATATTTAATGAATGTTGACATATTCTGCGATGTCTTAATTCTTTTTACAGATGGTCAATGGTTTGGAATTGAGACTATCTTGGTCATTAATTAATTCTTTAAATGATAAGGATTAATACTACTTCATTAAATAATAAGAACTATTTTTGTTGCTGTTTATTGGGAACACCAAAAGAATATACAGTCTCATCTTCTGACCCTAAGCCGTATGAACATTTTGTTCTTGTCATACTTAGCATTTTCTAATTATTTGAGCACACATAGTTCACAACCCGGGCCTTTAGCCATGCTGCTGCTTCCCCCTCCTGACCTTTATCCCTTGATGACATTTAAAGAGTTACCTCCTTGTGACAGCTCCTCTGACTTCCCCAGAAAGAGTTAGTCGGCCAGCCCCTCCTCTCTCTTCCCGCAGTACTTACTTCCTGCACTGCTCTAATATCTGACCTTTAAACAGGAGGTTTCTTTTTTCTACCCCTGGAGACGCCAAGCTTTTGAATCGTTAGCCCCTGAATAACACCTGACACACAACAGGTACGCAAGGAATAAAGTTCAAAATGATAAATATCAAACATCAACAAAAAATTTGACATAATATACTTAATAACTTGTATTTTACATAGCATGAAAAATTGACAAAATTATGTAAATTCCTCACAAAATTCTGTATATAAACAATTAGTATTTAAAGAGAATATAATTAATTTATATGGAAAACTCAAGTGGAATAGGGATATTGAAAAAATTAAGTATCATTGCAACACAATTTATTCATTTGTTTTATTTCATTTTCATAGTTTTGACTGCTTCCAAAGCATTTTTAAAATATATTTCTAATGGACCTTTGAAATACTGTACATGATTTTTTAGTACAATGACATTTTTAACATATTTCCTAAAAAACATTTATTTTAGTATATTTGCTAATATATTTTGTACAGTTAACCAAATGAATGAAAAACTGAAAATTATAAATTTTCTGTCTTTCATAATTAACAAAAGTATACACACTGTTAAAATAATTTTCCTAAGAGTTCATATTTAATGATATCTTGATTTCCTAGAGTAAGCCTGTTTCTGTAGATATGGCTACCAAAAATGTATTCATATTGGTTATTAAAAACATATGTGTTTACTTCATGAATTTTGCCTCTATCTATGACATTTTAATTTATTCTCTGTTTTCCAATAAACATTTCAGTGAACATCTATTATGTGAAAGGTATGATGTCACATGTTGAAATACAAAGAAGAATTAAACATGGTCATTGCTTTCAAGAAATCCACTGTCTATTGAAAAGAGAGCTACTTCAGCAAAGAAGTTATTTTAAATGCCATAAAGAAATCTAAATATTGTGCTAAAATAATGTAAAGGACTTGAATCTCTTTTGAATGCTACTGGGATAACAAGAAAATACTAACCTAAATAGGTGATCATTGAACTGAGTCTTAAAAGGTAAGAAGCAATTTCATATATAAGAAAGAAGAAATTTTCCTCCTCTTTCCTCATTTCCCACATCTAATCTATCAACAAGTCTTGATGGTTTTTTTGAATTGCATTGCTACATAGTCCAGAATAATTTTTGCTTATGTTTTCTTGATAATAAGCATCAATACACGTTTTACGTAACAAAGCAACACACTCGGTTTTGGCTTTTGGTGGTGTAATTCTGGTGTCAGGATGAAGGATGAACTGGAGTGCAGAAATTGGTGGGGTAGAGATCATTTTGAAGGTTACTGCAAAAGATGATGTTACTCTAAACAGAAGAATGGAAAGAAAGTGGAGGAAAGGGAACCGAGGTTAATACTTCTACAGTAAAATCACCATCACCAGACAGCACATTAATCAGTGGGTGTGAGAGAGGGAAGATCTCTAGATTGGGATGCTGGAGGAATGCCATCCCAGTGGTCAAAACAAACACTGAAGTAAACATGAGTGTATACAGGGTAATAGTAAATCCCCATGTGTTAACAATTTTATCTCCTAAACCACACATACACCACTGGTCTGAAGTGGTGTAGGTAAACCCCTTGTTCCATATCACAACTTCTACACCATTGTTCTTCTTTCTTCCCTAAAAAAACAACAGATATAAAGTACCTGGCTGGTTGTTTCTATTTGCACCTTTCTTCCTCATGTAAGTCTTAATTCAAATCCCCACATAGACAATACTTCCATACCATGACTTTAAACTTATAAATATAAGTTCAAAAATTCTGGCAAACAAACTGCATTTCCTCATTTCATGAATTCTCCCATGATGCCAGGAAAATTGTATCACCTTCTTTCACCTCAAACCTTCAACACATACCCACTTTCCTTTCTCTTGGCTACTGATCTCTCTTACATCACAGAGAAAAGAGAAGCAGTAAGAAGAACTTTCACAAGCTCCCATTACCTCATCTCTCTACGCACTTTTATCTGTATTTGGATTCTACTCATTTGTATCCTACTTTCTCTTTAATTTTAAAGTCAAACTGTCTGGAATTCTAGCAAGGGGAACTGCCCCACTCAGCATTGGATTCCATCTCCTCTCACCTACTCAAAGAGCTTATCCTGAAATTATACCTTCTCTTTCATCAACACTTTTTTCACACTCTGGCTTCTTACTCTCATTATACAAGCAAGCTATAACATTTCCCATTTAAAAACAGTCCCCCCAAGATTCCATGTGTAGTTCAAACTATCACTCTATTTTTGATCCTCTTTATAACACTTCTTGGAAGGGTTGTCCAAACTTGCAAAGTCTACCTCTCCATTTCCCATATTCTCTTGAACATGTCAATTGGACTTTCCCTCCAGACATCCACATGGCCAAATTGAGTGATCAATCCCTTCTTACTGAACTCTTAGTAGTATTAGACATAGCTGATTCCTCCATCCTACCTGAAATATTATCTTCACTTCTGGAATGTCAAAACATCTGATGTTTTTCCTACCTAACTCATCACTTTTTTTGTTAGATTCATTGGCTGAATATTCTTCTGCCCACACTCTACACTTTGGTGCCCTGAAGACTCATTATTTGGATGGCTTTCTAGCCATGTTTATTCCTTCACATGCAATTTGAATAGTAGCAACAGACAAATTTTTACCATTGACCCATATCTCTCACTCCACACTCTTTACTTTTATCTAATTCTCTATCTCCACCTGAATATGTAATAAGTGTCTCATACTTAATGAGTCCATGTCAGAATTCTTGATCCCACTCACCTGAGGCTAGTGATCATGGATTTCAATTGAGTTCAGTTAGAATAAAGTTTTTGTTTTTCTGTAAGTTTCAGCTGAAGTAGCTCAGGATTGGAATAAACTTTTGCATTTAACTAGATTGTGATTTTACCAAACAATTACAAAGAATCAAAAGAGATGCAAGGCAGGTGAAGGTACCTGTGTCTGTGCCTGTGCCCTTGTGTGACCTGCAAGGCTTTTGATCAGCTGATCCCTGGTTATGTCTCTGAACTCATTTCTACCACCTTCTTTCTACCCATTTCTCTCCAGCCATCCTGACTTCCTTGCACATTCCAATCTCTGAATCTTTAGACATGCCGTGCCTTCTTCTCTTAACACTCTTATCCTAAATATTCAAATGACTTTTTCCTATAATTTATCTGTACCTGTATTCAAAATGAAACAGCTCAGAAAAACACTTTCCTCATTAACATATCTTAAATAACACCCACCTTCATTCACTGTACCTTTACATTATCTTCTCTTATAACATTTATTGTTATCTATCATATAATATAGTTATTTATTTCCTTCCTCACATTCTAGAATATAGGGTACATGAGGACAGAGATTTTTGTCTCTCTTATTCACCCTGAATTTAAACAGTATGTGTTATATACCTAATAATTAATATTTGTTGAATAAATAAATGATTACTCAAAATATCTAATTTGTGAAGCTACTCAGGTATCATTTTTATCATAACATTAATATTCTCACAGGAATATCTGTGGAAGCTTTTACTATACTACAGTAGAAGTTGCAAATGAGAAAATCTACGTAGAGTACTTAAAACAGTGTCTGGGAAATAATGATCATTCAATGTATTCTAATTTTCATTATTAATTATTAATAAAAGTAACCCATGGAAAGTTGGAAGTGTTCAAGATATATTTTTGATTTTACATACCCTCATATTTTTACTAACATCAATGAAAAAGGATATAAAATGAAAGCTTACTCTATTTCTTTTTGACCATTCTAGTTTGTTTCTCTGCTATTCTGTTATAAACATTATGAAATGCTTATAAAATAGAGTTATACTCAATGATCTCTGCAATGCCTTTTATAATATAAAGTATAAGTATATCATGCCTCTAACTCCATCCAGTTATGTACATTGTCCTCAAATTACTGCCTTAAATTCTCTCTTTATCTTTGAAGCTGTGAATATTGAGAATTATATACTTTCAAATAAATGTGAAGCAATCAAAACCTTTATGAAAGTCAAAACTGTCATTATTTCCTAAGATATAAGCTAAAGGAAGAAACTATACCTGGAACTGACAGTTTCATTGTGGTTTGAGAACATAGTATTACATAACATTCACTCTGCAAGTCTCGATCAAGAGGCCATTGAATTGCCTGGTTTCCCATCACCATGTTGGTCAAAAATACCAAATTTACCATTTTGGACTTTCCTATATTAAGAAATCCTGTAAAAAAGTTAAAAACAAATAAAAATTATAATTCATTCTATTTTATTTTCAAATAATTATGTGGAATATTATAAATTAGAAATCATTTATATACTTTTTATGATTTTATTTATTTAGTTTTAGAGAGAAGGAAAGGGATGGAGAGAAACATTAATGTGTGGTTGACTCTCGCATGCCCCCAGCTGAAGAACTGGCCTGCAACCCAGGCATGCGCCCTGATTGGGAATCAAACCAGCGACCCTGTGGATCACAGCTCAGCACTTAATCCACTGAGCCACACCAGCAGGGAGAAATAGTTTATATTCTGAAATATAAAACTATTCCAAGATGTTTTGTTTTGTTTTTGTAATTGAACATCAAACCATCAAACACAAGACTTGCTTATTAACTAGATCATTGTCTTACTAAACATATTGTTTATTATTTAGAGAAATATTTTATGCACATTGAATTATGCAAAAAATAGAATATTTCAACTTCCTTAATGAAAATATTTGATTAAAACTTTGATATATGGAAGCCCAAATATTTGATATTGCTCATTGTGTTCATAGATATCTAGACTATCACCAGACCCTTAGAATGCAATTTCTAATATTTTCTTTTTAATAAAAATGCTAATATCATTTCTAGTACACAGTACCAGAAAGTAACAGGAAAAGCTAATTAAAAAAACTAAAATGACTTTACATTTAGAATAATTTTATATTGCAGTTTTCATAAAAGGTAAACTGCAATCAGATAATCAAATTCTGAATTTCTGTGACAGATTAGACCTTAGTAATGACATACATAAATCTTATCGACATAATCTTTAGTGAAAGAAGCAAAGAGAAAAAAATTCCTGTGGCATAGTTTCACTTATTTTAATGTCAAAGTGGTTTCTTTGGCATGGAAGTCTTAGTGGTTTTTCATTGGCATGAGGACGTTTTTAAGGAGCCAGAAATCTTTCATATCTTGTTTGGTTAGGGATTACTTATTATATTACTTATTATATACATATTTTTAAATTTTTTGAACTGTATTCTTAGAACATACGCACTTTATGTATTTTAAGAAATACACTAAACTGTACACTAAGATACGTGCACTTTATATTATGTGTCTATATCACAAGTTTTTTAAAGTTTAAACCCTCTAAACTACCAACTCATTATCAGCCCAGTGCTGGCTCTGAGGAATTTCACAGCTTGTACTGAAAAATGTATACTGATTCAACCTTTTATTATAAAATAGAATGAATTCAGTAAATAGTGCTGGGATAGATAAAAATAAATTTTGTCCATATATAATTAGAGGATTTAATTAACAACTAACATTTATGCTTTGTTCCTTTGGATCTACTTTCAGAGAGACATAACAACTTTTCCAAACCTACCATATCTTCTATCAGAATCCTGCAAGCTTTCTGGTTTTCTTTCTAGGCAATTAGGCTAAAAGGTAATGTTTTTGTTGCTGTTGTTAAAGTAATCAGTGCATCATGTCAAAAAGCAGTTTGAGAAACGTGAATTTTCTCTGAGCAAATATTGTTTTAAATATCATGTTAAAAGGTCTTTTCTTTGAGGTTCACTTTTTATCTTGTCATTACAGATACTGTCTGAAAATGGGGATGAATGAAAAGTATATTTTTTAGTAGAGATACTATGTGTTTAATTAAGTGGCTATTTAAAATGGCAAAGGCCATTCAAAAGTACACCTATCACCCTCCTACCAGCCGTGTGCATAACTTAAAAGCAAGTCTCAGCAGACTCCACCACCAGGGGTAGAAGCAAAACAACATCAGAAGAGTTCAAGGACAAAGGGAACTGGGACTTCCTCCAGGGGTCAAAATTAATGATAAAGAAGCTTGTAATGAGAAACTGGAAGATTCTGAACCAAATGAAAAACTGTCCTATATCCTAAGTGTTTTAGCAACCCCTGGCGATAGTAGTAATGACAGCGCCCCTAGGGCTCAAGCCCGCAAGTCCTTCTGGGCACCCTGGAAAGTCCTCTGTGCCCTGTCAGCAAATCCCAGAGCAGCAGTGGGACACCGAGGGAGGAAAGTAGACCAGGTTGTTGAGGAAGCTTGCGTCTTTCAGGGGGAAAAAAGTTTGAAATGAGAGTCATAAAGTTCTTTAAAAAGCTGTCAGGGAGAAATCCTGCATTGTGCTTACCTAATGAAGTTTTATTATCAATTCCATAAATGTGTAATTTTTAAGAATGTATTTTCTGAGAACTATACCCCTTTAAAGATAAAGTTATATAATGATGCATTTTCTGGAAGACAAAGAAAGAATTGTCTGTGAAAATTCTACTGAGGGAAATAGCTGGAAGACAGAAAACACATTTTATTGAAAAAAAATGTGGACTGTAAGACAAGCCATTTTTTAAAAAGGAAGAAAATGAGCTGTGTATTTCCTCTCGAAAGAATTTACTCAATTCTTCTAAAGCCTTTAAGGGGTAAAATATAATTGTCTTTACCTACAGCTTAATCTGTGAGCTGTTTATCTTTTTAATTTGGTATTTTACAGAAGAAAAGGTATATATGGAGGCTTTATTCAATACCTTTTCCTTCCCTTATTGTCAAGCCTTCCTAACTCAAAACAGGGGCATTGGACCAAATTGAGGAGCAGAGCAAGAGCAAAACAATATCATAAAGACATTATCTGAAAGCTTGAAAAGTCATAGTGCTGACAGGAAACCAATAGCTGTGCACAGCTGGGTAATAAAGGACTTTTTATAAAGGTCTCTCCAGGGTGCAGGGAATTCAGAAAAGTTGCTGGGCTACCTCCAGTGGTGGTAGCTGCAGAGAGCTATTACCACCCACAGTCCTAGGGGTGAAGGGAGACCAAAGCAGAGAACAGCAGGTATAGCACACCCGTGGACAGGCGCTGGCCTGGGGAGAGGCAGCCAGCCCACTGTGTCCAAGCAGGAGGTATTCAGGCCAATCCCTCACTTGCCCCTTCCTCTCCTAATGCACCCACACCTGCACTGGCGGCTGGAGAGCAAGGGAACTGGGAGAAGCAGTCCGCAAAGTTAGCAGCCTAGAGCACAGAAAAGGGTGGAGATCTGGTACAAAGAACTAAGGCAAGCAAGGGGTGTCAAAATAACCAGTGTGGCCATACATAAGAGCCTTGTGAAATGAAGCACGCTGCTGGAATTGCTTGCAGGGAGAAATACCTTCCCATTGAAGTAATCAGGACACATTTCCAAAAGGAGGCAGTACTATACGATTGTGGTTGTTAGGGGTCAAAGGGAAGGGAAAGGGAGTTGTTCAGGGGTCCAATTTCAGCTTGGCAAGGTGAAAAGAATTTTGGAAATAAGTGTATGACAATGAATATAGTTAACACATTAAACTGCATACTTAAAATTGTTAAGATGGTAAATTTTTGTTATGTACATTTTACCACAATTAAAATTTTTTACAAAGGAGGCAGTATATACTAGTCAGATTTCTTTAACCTGGCAAATGCTTTGCTAAGTAGAAAGGGGGGTATGAGGGAGAGATGGGTAAAGAGCAATCCAAACACAAGGCTTTCTATTCAGAGCTAGAGGAAAGATATAAGAACTCCTGGCACTAGCTACAAAATTTCAAAGGACTTTAGAAGAAAGTAAAATACACTTCTCAAAAAACAATTAATGGGGCAGAGGTTAGGCGTTTCTGTAATACAAGCAGTGTTTTATATTAGTGCCGAAATACCAGGTGTATAGACTCTGAAAATACAAATTTATGTCAGGATTTCAGGTATAAATAATTTACGTTGTTCAATCAGAATTAAGCAGTCTCTTAGGCAAGAGTATTAGTTTCCTATTGATATTATATAATTTAATTGTTATATATTATATTGTTATATAATTATTACAACAAACTTATTGGTTTAAAAGAACAACAGATTCACTTCCTTACATTTTAGAAGTCAGAAATCAAAACTAGGACTCAGTGGGTAAGTCAAGATGTTGGCAGGGCTTAATTATTTCTGGAAGCTCTAGGAATAAACAAACCATTTTTGACTTATCCAGTTGCTTTAGACAATCCAATAGATTGTCTCTTATAAAATTGTTGTTGCTCCATAACTAAATAAAGGTTCTCAGATTTAACCATTTGAAGTAAAAGAGGGAAAAGTGTGGTCAACAGAATTCTCAAAAAGCCCATGATTGTGATTGGAGGAAGTACTTTAATAAGTCATGCAGGGTGAGTGAGTGAGACCCCAAATATCATGACCAACACAAAGGATATTAATGGGCTCAGGGCCATGTTCTGTGCTGGGATGGTTACCAGGCCAACAAATTTAAAACTGCAACTTTCCCATTAACACCAAATGCCATTGACACATCTAGCTACCTCTTAGCAAAAGATAGGATATTTGTCCAGGCTGGCATGGCTCAGTGGATTGAGCACAGGGGTGCAAACCAAAGGATTACTGGTTTGGTTCCCAGTTAGGGCACATGCCCAGGTTGTGGGCCAGGTCCCCAGTAGGGGGTGCTTGAGAAGCAACCATACATTGATGTTTCTCTCCCTCTCTTTCTCCTTCCCTTCCCCTCTCTCCAAAAATAAATAAATAAAATATTTATAAAAAAGAGAGAGAGATGATTTAAATTTCATCGTAAATTTTCCACAATGATAATATGTCAGATTCCCAAGAAGAACTGGAAAAGAAAATTCTGCATCTCCACACAGGTCAAAACTATGAACCTGAGTACCAACATTTCAAGGAGCATTTAGTGATGTGACAGTTGCTGCTCTAAGTTAAGTGTACAGTATGCAAGCTGTTCTTATGACATAGCCTGAATTTCTATTTTAGACATGGAAACAACTGTGTTTCAGATGAGGGCTTGAACCTAAAGAATTTAGGGACATTTGTAAAATCAATTAGAGACATATGATGATATTTTTTTCAAGTTCTTATTAAGTGCTAAACAATGTGGCCTTTTGTATGCATCAGTTACTTAATTCTCACCAAAATGAAATCTTAGGTAAGGTAAACTATTTTTACTCCCATTTTATAGATGAGAAAACTGATGCCCAGAAGGCTGTAGAAAGTAGCTAATGTCAGACCAATAGTGGAGCAGTCGGCCTTCAGTATCCATGGGTTCTGCATCCGTGGATTCAACCAACCTTGGAATGAAAACAGTAGGGAATCTGAGAATGCACAGGGTCACCTGCATGCATTGTTCTCCCCATTTTGTATAAGGGACTTGAGCATTCACAGAACAGATTTTAGTATCTGAGGGGTTCTTGAAACCAATCCCCCACAGATATCAAGGAACAACTGTATATAGAGCTGTGAAACAAACACAGATTTGCCTGATAACTTTGCCCATTCTCCTAACTACTCTTCTATATTGTTCAGTTTCTATACCCAGTTCTATATTTTACCCATTAAGCTACATGAAAAAGTCAGTCTACACTATTACATATAAAAATAAGTATACTTACCTGTCCTTCCAAAGCACTGATGACAGTGAGAGAGAGTGTACTGAAAATGCTATTCTGTAATGTTAACCTGTAAGATGAACATTTTCTTACCAGAATAGCTTATAAAAACATTTTCTCTAAACTTAAGTAATAAAAGTTGAGAAACAAAGTTGCCAAACTCATAAGAAGTATGTATTGTATCACTCTTTAATCTGTACTGGAGTACTTTTTGATAAATTGACATTTCTGGTATCTCTTATGTTGACTAAGACCACTATGGTCTGTGCCAGGGTTTCTCTCCCTTGGCCCTCGGGACTGGAGAAATTTCTGTTGTGGGGGCTTTCCTGTGTGCACTGTAGGATGTTTAGCAGCATCCCTGGTCCCTTCCTGCTGGATGCCAGTAATACCCCTTTTTTGCCACAACCAAAAATGTCTCCCAACATTGCCAAATGTCCTGAAGAGAGTAGGGACAATCGCCCCAAATGAGAACCTTTAGTCTTTAGGAATGAGGTTCATAATCTGACTCCTGCCCAAGTATGCCATTCTGCTTCTTATTCAATTCTTCCTAGTCTCACAGGCTTTTCTGTCCTTCACATACACCACATGCAGTCCTCTGAGGGCAAGAATCTAGTCTCAGTATTTCACAACAACCTTATGCTGTAGAGTCTATTTCTAAATCCACTTTATATATGAAGAGTTTGAGGCACAAAGAAATTGAGTGATTTGCTTAAGGTCACATATTTACTAAATGGCAGAGCTGATAATTCACACCCAGGAAGACTTCGTCCGAAGCCCTGCCCTTTCCTCGTTCTCCACTGCACAAATCAGAGATATATGGCCTGAAGAGAGAAAAATTACCATTGCCCTTTGAGTTGATAAGATTTTGTAACTAGGAAATCTGAATCAACTGGGATATTATTTGAACCACCAAAAGAATTCTTATAAATGTTGGTAAGTCAGCAGCTATCATGTTCACTAACAAAAAGTTAAGAAAAATAAGAGAATATTAAATAAATTTATGCAAAGCTTGGAATAATAGACATTATAAGTAATTAAATAGATTTTAGATGTATTTATCACAAAAGATGTATTTTTCTACTAAGTTATATAACAATATGGACTAAAGAAATAGAAAATATTTTTCCTTATGTACTTTTTAAATATAAATTGTTGGCATTTTTAAAACAAACATTTATTAAAAATTAAATTTTTGCTTTTAATTTTACTAATACAAAATTGATACCCACTAATATGTAATGATTTCGTATTTCCCAGAAAATAAAATTTTATACTCAAAAGGATTCAAGTTTAGAAAAATGTGGTTATATGCCATTGCCTGGGTCAGGCATAAATAAGCTAATTGTTCTGTTATCCTGGAATAAGCCAACTCTCAGAAAAATCCAGCAATGGGATGCATTCCAATACTCAAATGAAATAGAATAGTCAGCAAATCTGACACATTGGGTGGGTTCAAAAACCCCTAATTTATCAGTGACTTTATGTGATTTATGAATGCATGTTATCATGTGTTTTAACCCCTCTACCTCTTGTTCTCTTTATAGTAAAGTAAAGAACACCAGTAAGGTGGTGATCGTGCTCCGTTAGTTGACATGGAGAGGTGGTATGGTTAAACGGTTAGGGACAGTCTTTACAGCCAGTCTGCCTGAGTTCAAATCATAGCTCCATCGTTTGTTAGCTCTGTGACCTTGGTTTAAGTCACTCAACCTCTCCATATGCCAGTTATCCGTTTGGAAAGTGGGGATAGTAATGGAATAAGGTTGCAGGAGTATTAAGCAAATGAGCATATGCAATGTACACCAAACAGTGCCAGGCACATAGTGTTACATAAGTGCCTTCCGTAATTCTTACCACTAAGCCTACAATTCTTTCCATTTTTTTTAGTTGTTTTTTTTTAATTAACTTCTACTGAGGCATTGCAGAAGAGCTCATGGCTGATGAGCTGAGATCTTTTCATTGGGCTCGGAGGGACTTACAGGGAATGGATCTGAAACTGAACCACAGAGTTCAGGAGTGTACTTAGAACCAGGATCTACAGGCCTAAAAAGTCTATCATGGATGAGGGTATTGTTTATCCCGAATATACTCTACTCCCACAAGTATACTGTTTTGTGTATACTCCATGATTGTCATGAAGTGGTCTCTGGCAAGTGTCAGAGTAGGTTACCTAAAGGACCATTTCATCACGTGGACCTAGAAAGACAATTATGATTCCAGACAGGATCCTTGATCACTCTGACCTGACCGTGTGTAACGATGCATCCCCTCCAGAGGTATAGGATCAGGTATTCTGTACCTCCCTCTGCCCAGGAGAATGTTATTAATCAATCCATCATTCTGCCATATTTTGGCTGAGATTTCTCTAAATTCTTTCAATAAGTGGACCTTGGTTGTTACGCTAAGTTTCATATACACTTGTTTTTTGCCTTTTAATATTCATTAATAAAGTAGTACTCTAAGCCCTCAAAATGTCACATTCTTGAATGTCCTCTTTCTCTATTCGTAAATATTTGGCCTGTCATTACAACTTCATAACCAGCCATAACCAGTATATCTTTCTCCTTTGTGTCTACCTTGTCTTTTTTTATTTCCATTTATAAAATTTGTTCCTTTTTTTGTTTTATTGCTATTGCTTTTTCCTGTGTGTGAGTTATTTCTGTTTTGCACTATGGACATATGAGTTTATTCTACCAACCCTATTTTCTCTTCTTTAAATTCTAATTTATTTTACAGTCATTTTTCCTGATTAAATAAAGAACTAAAATTTCCCAAAATAACTGCCAAGAGGGGTTTATTCATGAAACATAAGCATATTATCTCAAAATAACCTTGGGAGTCATTATTTTCACCTCCCCTTTACTTTTATTCCATTTACTTACTTTGACCCTATGACTATACACCATACAAGAAAATAAAACAAGTCTCACCAAAGTGCCACACAACTGACTGCCCTGAGTAGATATGTTCTAGATGTTCTTAATCATTCCTTCCTCTACTCTTTGTATTGTATGCCCTTTCCACTTTCATTCTTAATGGTTCTGCTCTATACACCAGGGTCCAGCCATGCTTTCTCCTGTCATCCTGCTCACCCCAGGTTCTTATTTGTGATTAGCTCATTGGAGAAGTTAAAAGGAAATCTCTTAGTTCTTCCTACAGTTTTTTTTTCTCAAAACTCTCTTCTCCTTCAAAACTGTTTCATATACTCTGTTTCCTTTTTTCCCCAAATAATTTTTTACCAAAGTGGTGTGGGATACCTCCTGTAAGAGAAATCAGTGTATTCTGTCATTATGAAGAAGTATTATTTCATTTACTAATTTTAGTTTTCTGGAGTCATAATCAATAATAAGGATATGATTTAGATAAAGCTGCAGTGATAAACATTCTGATACTTTTATCAGTGCCTATATGAGTCCCTTGCTTTGTAACATGTGACTATGCCAACCATCTTCTGCATTTGACTATGGCCTGAACTCATTTTTATGAGTCTCACAATTAAAATCCATATAGTTTACTTAAGCCCTTTTCTATAGTTTTAGATACAGTTGGCATATGGGGTAGGAAGAAGCGTAACATGTTCAAAGAGGCATACCATGGTAACGGGGTAGAGGCTAAGTATTCAGAAGGAATTCAAAATGGGAGGTTCATGCATTCCTTTATTAAAATTACACTGAGCAACTTAAATGGACTAGACAGTTGGTGCTAGAGCTATATCAACAATGAAAATTGGGGAGATCATTAAAGGCTTCTACACAGTGCTAGTGCAAAATGTTTTCTTCTACTTATTAGAAACCACATAATGGTATTAAAGGGAGAATTGATAAGAAAGATCTCCTTTTTAAAATGACTGATTATATTGTGGAGAAGGGATTGGAGGAGAAAAGTTTACATAAGGAGAAAATAGCTAAGTTACAATTTAGATGATCAGAGTAAAGGCCCAGTGAGGTGACCAAACAATCACAGTGGCAATGGGACTGCTTGGGAAATGTCTGAAAGGTACAAGAAGCAAAACTGCATGGCTAAACGATAGGAAATTATTATACTGAAAACTTCTTAAATTTACAATATTAAACTAAAAAATAACTTAATTCCATTTTTTATTAAAATTTTTATTAAATATTTTATTAATAAGCTAGCAATTATAATCATAAAAAATTTAATTCATATGAAAGTTCTATTAAGGAATTTAGTGAGGCTTTTAGTAATATTTACTCTATTTTAATAATTAATAATTTATAACAATAGAGCATAAATAAAGAGTAAAATACAAGTTCATTAAGATGAGACATTTATTTCCATTTATTTAGGGGAGAACTGAGAATATAATCACTGATGGTATTATCCTAACCAGATTAAGCATTCTCCCATTTTCTTTTACAAATAATCCATTAGCAATAAAAATAATCACGGAGTAAACGTATATTTAAATACTTTTAATAAATGTGCACTAAATAAATTTATCCATATTGGTTTAAGAAACATCTAAAACACAGCTACCTAGTTTTAGCTCATTTAAAGAAATTTGTTAGCCGTGGCTGGCGTAGCTCAGTGGATTGAGCGCAGGCTGGGAACCAAAGTGTCCCAGGTTCGATTCCCAGCCAGGGTACATGCCTGGGTTGCAGGCCATAACCCCCAGCAACCACACATTGAAGTTCCTCTGTCTTTCTCTCTCTATCTCCCTCCCTTCCCTCTTTAAAAATAAATAAAAAACTTAAAAAAAAAGAAAAATTTGTTTTTAGTTTAAAAATACATGCTTAAAATATACATGCTTCTGTTATCAAAAATTTTACCCTTGGACTTCTAAATATCAACTAATTCAATAATAATATATCAGGAAGTTATTATACAGATGTTACAGACTTGGGGAATTTTTTTAATTATTTATTTATTTACTTTTAGACAGAGGGGAAGGAAGGGAGAAAGAGAGGGAGAGAAACATCCTTGTGTGGTTGACTCTCTAGCAGCCTCTACTGGGGACCTGGCCACAACCCAGGCATGTGCTCTGACTCAGAACCCAACCCATGACCCTTTGGCTTGCAGGCTGGCATTCAATCTACTGAGCCATACCAGCCAGGGCAGACTCAGTGAGTACTTGAAACCTAACATTGCCTACCTGATTCCACACTGGTTTGATGCTTCCACACATCTTGTTTAATCTTCACAATCCTGAGAAGAGAATTTTTTAAATGAAGAAATTGAAATTTCTAAAAATAAGCTATTTCCCAGATCACATGTTTCATAAACAGTGGAAATAACCATTTCAAGTCTGCAACTCTTCTCTATTGTTAAGGTATCATTGCACATACTCATAGTGCCATGCTCAGTGATAATTACAATAAAAAATTAGGGGGAAAAGTCATTCCAGATGAAAAATTTAACAAATGATTTAGAAGGCAGAATGGCCTCCCTTTATGAGTGTGAGAAATACACCATGTTCCTGATATCTGACATGCAGTCACTGTGAGGCCTAAACTAGGTCTCATTTTCACTGCAAGTTTACAATCATCTAACCTATTACCATGGCCCTCCAAAACTGCCTAGAGCAGGAGCTTCTAGACTATCTTTCAGCAAGATAATAGAAATGTTTTCAGAAAACATTTCTTTCTATGCTGTAGAGATGTCTCAGAGCATATGGTCGCTCTTTGGCTAAGTTCCAGGTACTGCTTTGCAGTTTAAACCATCCTTTATAGAATTAATCATCAGTACTGTTAGAACTGCAGATGGGGCCCTGTAGGATAGAGGAAGCTGAGTAGAGCAGACAAGTTAATAAGCTGCAAAAAACAGGCTGATATTGGTGTACTTGCATCCTCACAGGCACATTCCTTTTAGTAATGTGACACAGGAAACAGACAAACTGCCAAATGGTTACCAGGGTTATATATTTAACAAAAAAAATAACAAAATAAAAGGAAAGTTTAAATACCTTTTCTTTTCATAATATAAATAAGGTTAAAAAGGAAAAATGAAGACAAATTCCCTCTTAGAATTTGTATAAAAAGTAAAATAATTATTTTATTTTTCAATTACATTTTACATTCAATATCACCTTGTATTAGTTTCAGGTATACGGCATAGTGGTGAGACAATCATATATTTTACAAAATGTTCCTTTCAATATTTCCAGTATTCCCCCTCACCATACATAATTATTAAGTATTATTGGCTATATTTACAACTCTATGACTATTTTGTAACTACCAATTTGTACTTCTGAATCCTTTTCAAAATCACATCATCATCAATTCATTCATCAATCATTCATCACATTTGTTTTCTACACATATCTCTTTATTTTCTCTTCTTGAGGATATCTCATCTCCCAGTTTTCTGATTTTCATCCATATTTCTCTTTGAGCACTGCAAACATTTTGCTGATATTCTTTTTTTTTTTTAGTTGTTGTTCAAGTACAGTTTCTGCCTTTTACCCCCATCCCAGCTCACCCCTAGCCCTCCTCACCTCCCTCCCGTTTCCCCACCCACCCTTGTTTTTGTCCATGTGTCCTTGATACTTGTTCCTGAAAACCCTTCCCCTTTTCCCCTGAAATTCCCTCCCTTCTTCACCTTTTTATTCTATTCACAGCAGGCAAATTCTCCCAAACGATAATGTAAAGAAACAAGTACGCTGTACATGTACTTCCATAAAAACTTATAGAATGTGCAAGAACAATATGATTACTTTCACCAGTGTGATATAGCTTTATGTTATCAACCCACAGTGAGGGAGAACAGTGAAGAGCATGAAATGGAGCTACAAGACCTCATGATTACATAGAGAGAAATAAGCCAGAATGATATCCCTTTGCCCCCAACCATCTTCCCTCCATCACACACAATCCCAACTCATTTTGCTGAGTTCATATTTTCACAGCAATTGGTGAGTGTTGGGAACTGCCCTGCCTGGTATCAGAAGCTGTAACCCCTGCCAAGGCTAAGGCTGAGGGAGTGGCCTTGGACCATGAGCCAGAAAGGAGACAAAAGCTTATCTCCCTGGCAGGAGTGCTGCTTCTGCTGCTTCTTCATAACTGAACCCAAATGCTTGGTCAGTTAGCCAATGATGGGTAAGATTCCCCAAGGGGGAACGATCTAAGACAGGCATGATCACATGTGAGGCCCCCAAGGAAGGACTTTGGGGGCTACAGCAAAAGAGGGTGATGGACCCTCGCTCCTCGGCTTTGACATAGCCTGAGTCCTCATCTTCTGGGAGAAAATCTCCTTATCTCTTGGTTGCCTTACTTCCCTTGCTCCACTTAAGCCTGAAACAATGACAGGGTGGTGCATCTCTGTGCTGAAAAAAATGGGTTCCCCGGGTGATCAGGCCTAAGAAAGAATATGTAAAATCCTGTGAAACCTGCTTTGTTTAGAATGCTCTCAGTTGAATGATAAGAGTCCAAGGAAGAAGTAAGTTTGTTCTTTAAGTTTTACAGCTCTTTGATCCTTACTCAAAATGGGCCCTCAGACTTCCTTGCTATCTATTGTTTGATCCTTGCTTCCCCGGCAATGTTTAATGAGCTTTACCTGAATTCCTATGCAAACAAAACCAATAAAAAGCCTCTCCGGAGGAAGAACGGGGCTCTTTCCCCACCAGAGAGAGTGGCTATTCCATTCCTACTTCCCCACAGGACTTGGTTGTCTCTGTGTATGTTTTTCTCACATGTTGACAAGCCATCCACAGCGTTCTGTACTCACTGCAGGCAGGTGGGCATGTGTCAGGTGAGCCCCAAGTCTTTTAGACCAGAAAGAAAATATTGGACAGGAACCACTGTAAAACATATTGGAAAAGGCATTTGTGGTATTTCCACTTTATTAGTTGATTTCTTTGTCACAATAATTAAACATGCATTCACTCTGATGTATTCAATGAATGTTAACTATTATTACTAAGGGCTTTCCACAAAGACAGAGCAGTAGAATAAGGAAATGACTTGTCTCTGAAGAATTTAAAAACAATATAAAGCTGACTTAAAATTAACTGCTTTTTATTATTACAGTATACCGGTTAATTCTAAACAATGTCCATGATAAATACTCCTCTCCATTAAAAACTTCTGTTGCTCTCAGTCCTAAATAATTGCACAGATGACTGAGTATTCTTCTAAATAACTTTTAAATAGAATACAATAATAAAAATTCTGCAGAAAAGTTAATTCAAAGACTTCTGAGTCACCTAGTCAACCATTGATACACGCAGACACAGCTACACACTCTCATTCTGAGAGCACATTGGTAACTTTTTTGGATCATTTAAGATCCTTTAGGGTGCTGTTCTCAACCCCTGTGAAGCTATAGACTCCTGAGTTGAACAGTGGAAGGTTCTCTTAGACCCCGCCGAGGAAATAAACAGCCAATTAGCCATGGAAACAGGCAGATGAACTTTATTTTGGAAGTTTGTGCTCCCGGGCCACATTCCCCCCCACCGGGAGAAGGGGCTAAGAAAAGACCGCGTGGGAGAAGGGAAAGGCTGGGAGTTTTATATGGCTTGACTTCGTGCAGGAGCCAAGGATTGGTTCTTGGTGAACAAAGAAGCAACTTAGCATTGGTGGCTTCTGGTCTGATGTCAGTCACCTCTTCTGGGTCAGAGTTCAGTTGCCATATTACTTGTAGTCCAAACGGTGGCCATATTTGTAGTCCAAAATGCTCATTGTAACTAGATTCCCCCTTGTCCTACCCCGCCCATCCTGACAAACAGTAGATTTAAATCAAACAATGACAGCCCAGTGATAGAAAAAATGAAGAAGGAGCACTTGAGTTGCTTCAGTTCTGTCACTCCATGGGACAAAAGTTTTCTTCTGTGTTTATAATTTCTGAAACTTATAATTCAATGAGATTTTTAGTGAATCTCTTCAAAACCTATCGTTGTGTTTATAATTTTGTCTAGTTTTAACTTGTTGTTTTTTATAACAAAAAAAAATTCAAATTAAAATGGATGAAAAGTATTCTTCACTTATTTTGGGCAAAGATAGATTGGCAAGTCCAGTTAGATAATCTATTAAGTACAACTGTATAAAGAAAATCAACTTTGACAAGCTATTAATAAATTTGCAAAAAGTTAAGTTTCAATAACAAAATTTAATGTTACATATTTATTACTATAACAGACCAATCAATATATTGGTGTGTCAGCGTGTTTAGGCTGCCATAACAAAATACCATAGAATGGATGGCTTAGGCCAACAGAAATTAATTTTCTCACAGTTTTGGAAAGTAGACATGGAAGATCAATGTTTTGGATGGTTGGTTTCTGGACACTCTTTCTTGGCTTATAGATGCCAGACTTCTCCATTCTCACATGGTCTTTCCTTAGTGAGTTCACATGGAAAAAGAGTGTGAACTCTGAAGTCTCTTCTTATAAGAACATTAATCCTACCAGATCAGGGCCCCTACTTCTAAGCTCATTTAAACTGAATGACTTCCTATAACCACAGTGGGAGTTAGGGTTTACACATATAAATTTTGGAGGGATACAAACATTCAACTCATAACAATTAGCATATGTAACAGACTACCTATTTTTCTCTTTTTAAAAAATACATTAAAATAAGTAAATACATAAATAAAAATTAAAAATACATTAATGTGTCAATTCTAATAAAAAATGAGTATGCAGCCAAACAAAATTACATCAATGTAATTTTAAAACAATTACTTTTTTCATTTTTAGACTGTAATATTGATTTTATTTATTATTGTTGTCCATTGGTATAATTATTTGTATAAAGTTTATTAAGAGAATATGTTTATGATCTTCCTTTTTTTCTAACTACTATTTTTATTTGTTTCATTTCATGACTATTCAAGAAAGTAATTTTTTTTTTACATAGACAAGTTGTACCAAGCATCAAACATGCTAGGTATTAAACTGATTTTTTCTATCATCACAGTCCTCATAATCAACTTTGTAACACATAGATTGCATCTTTTTTAGTTTATAAACTCATAGAATTTAAAAATATTTGACATATTTTAATCAATGGAAGTCATTATTATTTTTTATACTCTAATTGTCTAATCTATGGTTCATGGGAGCACTTCAAACAGGCCTCTGCCTTCGTTTGACATGTCCCAAGAAGACTGTTATATTTCTTGTTTTCTCACAAGATGTTCCAAATTCATCTGGTGCCTTTCCTTTCCCAGACCTGGAACCAGTTATTTCTCCAAAAATCCTTCATTATTTTTATGGAAAAATAGTATTTAGAGATCATGGTCTATACTACTCTTTTGAATTTTTCTTTCCTTTTGATAGGAGCCAGTGCTAGCAAAACTGGTTTGAGGTTCTTCATGTATGAATATGGTTTCTTCTGAGCTATGGGACAACTGTCCTGGCTATTTTGAAGTCAATCTAAAAATAGGATTTTGTACAAGTAACATACTACTTGTTCTATTTTGTGGGGTTATTCAACAGAATGAATGAGAAAGATATAACTAGGGGAAATATTTTTTCAGTTCTCTTGTTTTAATCTTTTGTTTACTATAGTTTCCTTATAATAAATCTAATGATAATATTATTTTTGTTGTAAATCACTGAGTGATTTATAATAATATAACTTATTTATTATTATTTTTTGAAATTTTTGGCCTCAGTAAATGGAATTATAGTAAAATCTCAGATTCTTGATGCAAGAGCTGATTAATAAGTAAATATTTACTTACAGAATAAGTTTTTAATTATTATAGTTTTATTTTTAAATAAAATATAGATATATTATTATTTTTTACTTTATTATTAAGTTTATCAGGGTGGCATTGGCTAATAAAATATATGTTTCAGGTGTACAATTCTTTAATACATCATCTGTACATTATATTGTGTGTTCACCAGGTACAGGGCATATCTTAAAACTTCAGGAATGATTTCTGACTTAGGAAGAATTAAATAGCTTTTCTGGAACTCAGATTTCTACTCCATAAAATTATGTGCCTTGCAGACAGCAAGAGAAACTGAGTAGGTAGATCATAATCCTAGCCACAGTAATCAGACAAGAAAAAGAAATAAAAGGTATCCAAATTGAAAGGAAGAAGCAAAACTCTCATTGTTTACAGGTCACATGATAGTATACATAGAAAATCCTATAGACTCCAACAAAAAACTACTCAACTTAATAAGTGAATTTGGCAGAACAGTGGGATATAAAGTCAATATTCAGAAATTAAAGGCATTTTTGTACACCAATAATGAAATATCAGAAATGGAAATCAGGGGGAAAAGTTTATTTGCTATAGTAACAAGAAAAATAAAGTACTTAGGAAAAAACCTACCCAAGGAGGTAAAAAACCTGTATTCAGAAAACTACACAACACTGAAGAAAGAAATTAAGGAAGACTCAAATAAATGGAAGCATATTCGATGTTCATGGATTAGAAGAATTAACATCATCAAAATGTCCATACTACCCAAAGCAATTTATAGATTCAACACAATCCCTATTAAAATACCAATGACATATTTCACAGATAAAGAACAAACATTTCAAAAATTTGTATGGAACCATAAATGACCCTGAATAGCCACAGCAATTTTGGGAAAGAAGGACAAAGTGGGAGGGATCATAATTCCTGATATCAAACTGTATTGCAAGGCCACTGTAGTCAAAACAGTCTGGTACTGGCATAAGAATAGGCACATAGATCAATGGACCAGAATAGAGAGCCCAGAAATAAACCCAAGTCTCTATGGTCAATTAATATTCAACAAAGGGGGCAGAAGCATAAAATGGAGTAATAATAGCCTCTTCAACAAATGGTGTTGGGAGAACTGGACAGCTACATGCAAAAAAATGAAACTTGACCACCAAATTATACCATGCACAAAAATAAACTCAAGTTGGATAAAACAACTTACTTAAATGTAAGTCACAACACTATAAAAGTCCTAGAGGAGAACATAAGGAGGAAAAACTCAGATATTCCATTCAGCAACACTTTTACCAATATGTCCCCTAGGGCAAGGGACATAAAGGAACAAATAAACAAGTGAGGCTTCATCAAAACAAAAAGCTCCTGCACAGCTAAAGAAAACATCAAAATGAAAAGGAAACCAACTGTATGGGAAAATATATTTGCCAATCATGCATTGGAAAAGGATATGGTCTCCAAAATATATAAAGAACTCACATGGCTCCGCACGAGGAAGACAAAAAAATAAAAAAATAAAAAGTATACAAAGGATTTGAAAAGACATTTCTCCAAGGAGAACACACAAAGGGCCCAGAGACATATAAAAGGATGTTTCGCATCACTGACTAGTGATCTTTCAGAAAGATGAAAATTAAAACCACAATGAGATACCACTTCACACCAGTCAGGATGACCATCATAACCAAATCAATAAACAACAAGTGCTGGTGAGGTTGTGGAGAAAAAGGAACCCTAGTACATTGTTGGTAGAAATGCAGACTGGTGCAGCCACTGTGGAAAACAGCGTGGAATTTCCTCAGAAAACTAAAAATGGAACTGCTTTTTGCCGAGGCAATTCCAATGCTGGGATTATACCCTAAGAAACCTGAAACACCAATTCAAAAGTACCTATGCACTCCAATGTTCATAGCAGCACAATTTACAATAACCAAGTGCTAGAAGCAACCTAAGTGCCCATTAGTAAGTGAATGGATCAAAAAACTGTGATACATTTACACAATGGATTACTATACAGCAGAAAGAGGAAGAAGAAAGAAAGGAAAGAAAGAAAGAAAGAAAGAAAGAAAGGAAGGAAGGAAGGAAGGAAGGAAGGAAGGAAGGAAGGAAGGAAGGAAGGAAGGAAGGAAGGAAGGAAGGAAGGAAGGAAGGAAGAAAGAAGAGAGAGAGAGAGAGAGGAAGGGAGGAAGGGAGGAAGGGAGGAAGGGAGGAAAGGAGGAAGGGAAGAGCTGCTACCCTTCGTGACAGTATGGATGGACCTGGAGAGCATTATGCTAACTCAAATAAGCTAGACAGTGAAAGACAAACACCATATGATCTCACCCTATAAGTGGAACCTAATCAGCAAAACTAACAAGCAAGCAAAACATAACCAGAGACATTGAAATTAAGAGCAAAGTGACAGTAACCAGATGGTAGGTTGGAAGGTTAATGGGGGCGAAAGGAGGAAGAGTTGTCAGGAATATGTATAAAGGACACATAGACAAAGCCAAAGGTGGGTAGGATCAAAAGTGGGAGATGGGGGTGGCTGCGGTGTGGGCGAGGGTTGGGGGGGAATGGAGATAACTGTACTTGAACAACAATAAAAAATATGTAAATAAAATAAAATAAAAATAAATAAAATCTTTAAGAATAAATAAATAAATATTCATGACAATAATAATCTGAGGCAAATTATGATAATACAACATAACACATGACAAAACCCAATATTCCACTAGATTAAATTATGCATTTATTTATAAGTTTGTCTCCTCCCACTAGAAATAAATGCTACGAGGACAGATACACTTTGTGTTGTTGTTAGTTTCTTTTCAGTGATGTATCCTGTAGTTCCCAGAGCAGTGTCTGGTACATCATGGAATGAATTAATGATTTTGATTGTAGAGAGAGGAAAAGAGTAACATTCAAATGAAAAGAACAATTGAGGGAATAATAAGCTGATTTCAGGATACATGTTTGAGATAAATGTGCACCACATTAGGACATGCTTTATAAAATAAAAAGTACCTGTAGAAATAACTTCTAAACTAGGTTGCCTAAACCCCTAGCCCACCAGCATGGTATAACCCAGTTGATATCCTTCAAGCTAGCCACAACGGGTACAGACAATTTTTAAAGTAAAAGTGGGAAAAATCACCCCTCTGTTCTTCCATTCCTGACCCCAAGATAACATGATCACAAGTTTTAGACTAACCATCCCTTCTTGGGGTAGAAATGACTAGATCTGTTTATTATATTAGTGCCCCCTCTTAGACCCTGGGTGACTCTTTCCTGGGCCCCCCGTCTGTTTCTCAGTGGAGAAAGTGATGAAGGACAGGCTAGATCTCAAAACACAGTGATCTGGCATATCCAAGGCAGAAATCAAAGTAGAAGTTCTATGTTTTGAAAAAAAAACTGTAGATTTTTATATTAAAAAACTTTTTAAAAATGTTTTATCCAGAATAAATCAAATAAAAAGGTTAGCAAGGTAACCTTGCAAAGATTAGCAAGGTAAATGTTACAAAGAACTACAGAATTAAACCCAAATGTGAAATGCTTGATATTACAGTTCTTCCATGATATTTGAAAATACTAAATATTTTCAACAATGTGTATGATAACATTTGTCAATTACAGTCTAAAATATTTTTTGATAGTCAAACCTGAGAAAGCAATGATATCTTTATTGGTAGTTTAGAGATACTAAAATCTCAAATGCATTAACAGTAATAAAAAATTAAAATTCATGTATTATTTCTATATTGAGATTGTGTAAGCTATTTACTTAGCATTACCTAAATTAGACTATTTAGTGTTATTACTTTATATGAAACAAAATGTGTACTTGTTGCTCAGTCCAAAGATATTCTTAATGAACAAAGTACTATAAATCCTTCTGAGTGAAATGGTAGCTGTTCATTTAAATATAGGCTGAAAATAATCCAAA
Organism: Phyllostomus discolor; assembly: GCF_004126475.2. Taxonomy (NCBI): domain Eukaryota; kingdom Metazoa; phylum Chordata; class Mammalia; order Chiroptera; family Phyllostomidae; genus Phyllostomus; species Phyllostomus discolor. The sequence continues at coordinate 86,863,102 of NC_040903.2, forward strand.
AGAGTTGATTAATCCCTCAGATCAACCTCAAGTACAACTGAAGAAGGTTGCAAGAGATTATGTGTGATTTAGGGTCAAAGCAACATGGACATGCAAAAATACCCCATGGTCCCCTTGAAAAGCCTGCAGGACAACAGCAAGAATTTTGCAGGGTATATAACCCTGCCTTCCCCAGCCTTTCCAGAAGGCATCACTGTCGATCTGTCTGCTGGATCAGATCCTCCTGTTCCTCAATCAGTCTTGGAGCAGGAACAAAAATACAATGGCAATCCCAACCTAATGGGATTGTCATTATGCCAGACATGAGTCTTCTTCAATTGTTTTCCAGCTACAAATGTGCCCTGAATTTTCATCTTTCTCCACCTTGAAAATCTATTGAATCCATCTTTGAGACTCTATTTCGTACTGGTTTCCCTTCCAAGACTCTTTTTTTGTGTTGGCTTCTCTTCCTACTGGAAGTAAGTACGTAGGAATATTATTTAAGTGTCAACTATATGGTGGGCATTTTCATAGTACTTAATATTTATTAATCTCTTATCTTTCAATGTTCTCTTATCTTATTAGTTCTCCTGTTTAGAAAACATGTTCATACCACAACTGAGCTTGTCCCTCTCTTTGGATAGTGTATTGTGTAATCCTCAACTGCTTCCAGGTTCAGCTGGTATAACTCATTTAATTTCTCCAACCACAATTCTATTCTGACTTCCATCCCATTCTTCTCTGGCCTATTTGGTCATTTGAGTTACATGACAAGGTAGATTTGTACATTAGGATTCAGGTTTTCACAAGAGAATGCAAATTGATGGATTATAGCACCAAGAAACAGAATCTGTGGGAAATGGCCCTAAGGGGAAAAATAACCCAATGAGAGTTTGCAGGACAGGACTAGGGCAGTAGTTGATATGCATCGAGCAATCCTGTGTTGCAAACATTATTTTATTTGGAATTATGTCAATGTCTCTTTAATCTGTCATCCTCAAGAAGAACTTTGGGGAAGCAAGAGCTTTGGGTAAACAAGACTGTAATCAGCTTTGATAGGTAGAACAGAGTGAAAGTGGCAATGGAACTAAAGGTGGCTTATTATAAGGAACAAGATAGTAAAAAAAAAAGTAGTTACTATATACCACACTATACACAAATAGTATGTTAGGTATTTTAATTGCATTAAGTCATTGGACAATCCTATATGGAAAGTAGTACTTTCATAATTTTAAGAATAAAGAAACTAAGTCTTGAAGTTTGAGTAACTTACCCAAAGCATCACAAAATTAGAGTAACTGGTAGAATTAAGAATTAAATCTCAATTTATTGGTTGAAGAGCCTTTTCATTTGCCTATACTCCATGTTCATAGTAACACAACATCAAGGCCAGCTGATGAGCAGGGACCTCTAAACATGAAAGAGGTAGCAGTTCTGGAAAATCCTGGGACTGCCAATGGGCCATGGGTGCAGTGGAGCCAGCAAGAGCAGCAATGACAATAGTGTTGGACCAGCATAAAAAGCCACAAAAATTAGACCAAGAGAAGAAGCAAGAGCAGCTAACTCCAGAAGAGATCCCACAACACTGACACTGGTGATACTGATAGGAACACCAGTGTGAGAAAAGAGATACTCAGTACCAGGCAAAGGTAGAAAGAGGCCCTAAATTACCCCTAAGAGTCAAGCATATGCCCTTGGATATTGACCTTTGGTTTCCAACAGGCAAACATGACCTGGAAATGATATATAATTATTGTAGATTTAATTGGTTGTCAAATTTTGCCTATTCTCCCTTTCTAGTACCTACTTCTTCATCCTCCCTACTTCTGCCTAGGGAGTATTTCACTGGAATTATCACAGGAATCTCCTAATATCTTTATGTCATTTCTAATCCAGCTTCCATGATGTTACCAGAGGTGAACCTGATCACATCACTCCTCAACTGAAAATACTAAGATCATCATGATAATGCCCAAAGCATTCAGTGAAGCCCTTTTTTTCCTAACCATACCACTAAATGCTACCATGTTATTTCTTGCTGATGTCCTTTGTAATTCTGCACCTTCTACAATGTTTCTCCTTTTGCATATCACTCTCCACTATTCAACCAACTGGAGAACACATGATCAAGGCTTAGGTTAAGCATTAATGACTCAATTAGAAATAACCACTCCCTTTTCATAAATACTTTAGACAGATATATGATATCTAAGATAGGTATAGATAGATGATAGATGATAGGTATATAGATGATAGATAGATAGATAGATAGATAGATAGATAGATAGATAGACAGATAGATGATAGATAGTAAGAAAGTATTCTCAGTACGTAGGATAGTCTGGAACATGTTGTTAAGTAATGAATGCTGGTAAAAAGGAAGGAAAGGAAGGAGAATGGAAGACGGGAGAGAAGGAAGTAAGAGTTAGAGACAGAGGAAGGGAGTAAAGAGAAAGGAAAGAGAATGAGGAAGGAGAGAAAGTAAGAATAATTTAGCTAAGTGTTAATAGCTACATGACCTTGAAAACTATAATCAAAAACATATTCATTTCACAAAATTAAACAATGATGTTTTCAGTGATCTTGCTCTGTATATGTGAGTTGTCCAAAAAAGACTTACAAATATCATAGAACATGAGAATCCTCTTAATTTTAGCTTCTGTAATAGTAACAGTGTTATCCTCCATGTGTGCCAGATGCTCTATTATGTACTTTATATAGTGACTCTTTAATCCTCATCACAATCTCATGAGGGCGGCACTGTTATTTCCACCGTATTAACCAAGAAATTAAAATGGGAAAATTTTGCCCATAGCCTATGCATTACTAGCAACAATAAAGCAAACACACACATCAGGCCTTCTGATTCCAAAGCTGTGTTCTTAAACTATACTCTAAATCACCCATTTAATCTCTTGCTTTCCAGACTTCCTTAGACTTTGCTGCTCAAAACAGTCCACCCTATTTCTATTTTCTGTGTGCCATGTCGCTGTTTCCCTCTGCCTTCCTGTGCCAGCAAATCACAAGTTAATGTCAGTACCTCAGGCTGTGCCTTGGGGATTTGCAGCATTTCTTCACTATTAGCAGCACACTCTAGGCACACTTTGAGCACACTTTCCAAGCATCTCAGTAGACTAAAGAATTAGAATGTGTTCATTTAACAGAAAATATAGCATTTTGTACATTTTGTAATGTGTGTAAATATCTTTTATGTCCAGAATGGGAATAGACAGAATTGAGAGACAGTGAAAAACTAGTTAAAAATATATCATACATTCATTAATTCATTTATTCAAAAATATTTATTGAGTACCTTAATAGCCAGTTCTAGGTGCTATGGATTATTCATGAGAAGAGCAGGAGAAAAGTTTAAGAGAGCAGCATTGGAAAGGAAAAGGTTGGGAAGTCTATTCCCCCAAACCTCCATAAGTTCCAGTCTTTTACACAGGAAGTATATGTTTGAGGCTATTCATGAATTGTTTGCTTCATAATATTCATGCAACAATAAAAACTACTTGTGAACTAATAAATCTCTGTTCTGAATGACCTAGTGTCTTTTCTTATACAACTCAGAGTCTAATTGTACAACACTATAAAAAATAGATTTTATGTTTGTCTGAAAGCAGCTTCCATATTCCAGAGCACCAAGAAAGGTGTAACCAGTAACATTTTAAAATGGGAATACTGACTGATGGCTCCTTAATCCTTCTTCAGCAAGATACTATAATACAACCACAAAATAATTATAAATCAAAAACTCAAATTCATAGTTACAACAATTATTATAAATGATGACTTAGAACATACAAACAAGAATGCAAAAACTTTGCTTTAATATAAAATATGATAAGCTTCATATTAAAGAATGAGAAAAATTGTAGACTTGAAGCTAAAAAACTAAAAAAAAATGTCAAGAAAGTTTATAGAACTATAAAGATATTACAGATTTGGAAATCTTGTACTTTGAAAAAGATCATGTGAACTGAAAATTTTCAAACTAAAGAACGAAAGGTTGAAAAATAATTTATTAAGTGTTAAACTATGCAGATTCTTTAAGACAAAGGATGGATGCAATCATTTTTAATTCCCTAAATGTCAGTCAGCCACTATAAATATGTGAGCAGAGTGGGCATCATTCTCATTTCACCGTCATTGTGGAATATACTGACTGTGCGGCAGAGGCCAGCACTGTGCTCAATGCTTTCTTTACACATTTTACATCACTTATGTTCCAAACATTTTTCAGTTTTAGTAAGCGCTTTTGACAGATTAAGAAGATGAGGCTCATAAAGATTATATAACTTGCCCAAGATCACACACTGTCAAGGGGAGGAGCTAAAATGGAATATTTTACTCCAGGGCCAACCCTATCAACCATTACACTAAAATTATTCCCAGTGAACAAATGGAAATGTTTGAATGTTTAGCTCCAGTTTCCCAGTTCTGTTGCACACCATCCATGCATAGCACCTGATGAATCACATAAAGGAAGATTCAGTTTCATTACCTACAAAATGATCAATGATATAAGAATCCCTAAGATTTCTCTCCATCCTATATTTGGGAGCCTCCAAGATTCAGACAAACTAGCTGGCATCTACCTGAACACTGAAAATGTATAAAAACTATGGCACATTCCAAGAAACTCAAAATTGTCTTCAAAAGTTCACATTGTAGTCAGACTGATGACAAGTATGTGAAAACTTGACACAGACGTTACATAATTGTTCAAAATGGCAAATACACAGGTGGGCAAAAGTAGGTTTACAGGGGCTTTTTTAAGTAGTCCCTCTGCAGACTTACTGAATCTGTTACTTGACATTCTTGATACAATCTTGGAGCCTTTACTACATGCTTAGCATATTCATAGTATAAAATAATTGTGTAACTGATTAATTATATATTATATGTCAAAATATTTTCCCTTGTAAAAATTGTTTGCCCTTTTTTATAAATCAGATGTAAAATTTATTATCTGTGAAAATGTGCTTCATGCTTAATTATGTTTAGAGACATTTTGTCAAAATCTTTTAGATTATTGTTATATTTGTTCTGCATGCCATGGAAACAACCAAATTTCCTTGTCAGTTGCATTATTGTAATGAACTCTTATCAGACCTTTCACTTTTGAAAAGTATCAGTAATAAGTTAACCACAACCATTTTGTCTCTGTCATCTGCGGACACTATTTGCTTGACTTTGATACTTCTCTAAAGCCTCAGCTGCAAGAGCTTTGTCTTTAACAAAAGACTCTCTCAGAACCTCAACTGCAAGAACCCTGTCAGATACTGGTAATAAGTAGCACAGCAGTGAGACTCGTTAAATAGTGGATCAGTAGACTCGGGTCCTTCAACAAAAGAGACAAAAACCATCCTCAGACACTGGGAGACCATCCTTATGGGGGATCTCAAGCCAAGAGTTTTTACAAGTTTGAATGAAGTAGCCTCTCTTTAGTTATGGACAGCTTTCACCCCAGATGCACAGAGTATCATCACATATTATGACTTTTTATCTGCATTCTCTAGACTAGCTACCTTTTCTCCTCTTGCTGGCCTGTGAGTACTTTTAACTGTTACTTACAAGTTCCCTATTCGTTAGATTTAAGATTGTTTTCTGCATCCTTAGTCTGGTCACTCCTTGGGATGAGTCCAATGACTGGCTGTAAGTTTTCCACAAACCATATATAAAGCACATCATTGGAGTGACTATGGGGCTTGCGCACAGTTACCTTTGGAAGTTACCCCACTTTCTTTGCTTGTGGTTCCTTGTAATAAATAAGCTGGTTTCTGAATAGTGAAACTCAACCATTGCATTATTTGTTACATGGAAAACACCAAAACTGTCCAGACAGCCAGAAATCTAAAACCTGCTATCATTTCATACCTAGAAAATGAGGTTTCTGCCTCTAGTGAAACAGTATTCAGAGACCTTTTATGAGCGCAAGACTCTGTAATGGAACTTCCGTGGAAATAGAACTTGGAAGGAGATTAGGCAATGGGTGACATATATTTAGAGACTATCCCACTTTCACAGATCCTACAAGGAAGATTACTTCTTTTTTGCTTTAGACTTAGCCAATGATTTTGATACTGCAAAACTACAACCTGCTCCCACCCCATTTTGGGTGAATAGTGTCAAAATATTACAGTATTTTTTGACAATCTCATAGGGGCATTTGTCCCCTACAGATCACTGGGTGTCCCCTAATGACTGGTATTGGATCTGTGGCATAAAAGCTACTGGCTATTACTCACAACTGGACAGGAGCTCATTACTCTGGCACACTAAAGCTTGCTTTCAGGATTGTCTCTGACATCACTCAGGGCCCATTTTATCACAATGATTTGTCTTCTAGGAGAAAAAGATCCATGGACAACTTAATTCAAGAAGGAGAAAATTTTGCTCTAATTTAAGAATTAAAATGGTAACTACGCTATAAGAATTCTGAGAGAATGGTATGTAATTTAGACAATACCAGTAAGGCCAGAGAACTCCTCAACCAAGAAGTTCAGGAAATTTGACACCTGTGGTTCAAAAGTAGTTTCACTGGATTAGATATTGGTCTCTTGAAGGGAAATGTTTGCTGTTTTAAGAGAATAACTTTGTATTTACATTCCTGGAAATCTCTAGGAGATCTTTAATAATATTATAAATATCTGGAAAGTAAACAAAGAGCAGTAACTCTCTGTGTTTTATAAGAGTGTGGGAAAAAAGGATATCTCATCTTTAGTGGCTGCCTGAGTATACCTAATACATCACTTGATGAATTCTGAACTAGAAATCTCTACTCCCAAAGGTTTAGTAATTTTTATATATAAAATTGATGAGGAAATTTGTATGTAAAAGGGTTGCATACCCCATTATTTACCATCAAACTGGTTATTACATTAATTTCTCCAGGACATTATAAATGCTGAAGAGAATTTTAACCCAAAATATGTATTTTTTTCAAACCTGAGAAGTACTTAAAATTTGAATTCTAGTACTTGAACCCACTGCCCTACAGGTAGCTCAGCTGGTTAGAGCATCTCCCCAAAACACAAAGGTTGCAAGTTCAATACCTAGTCACAGTACATAGAAGAATCAACTGATAAATTCATAAATAAGTGGAACAACAAATTGATTTTTCCCTCTATCTCTCTCTTTCTCCTTCTCTCCAAAATCAATACAATTAAAAAAATATATATGTTAAAACTGATCCCACCAAGTAGGAAACTGCTTGACATTCCACAGAAGGAACTAAGGAAATTATATCAGCAACTACTCCACTCTACTTTAAAATTGGCTGACTTGACTGATAAAATGGGATCTTAGAAATAATGAGTCAGGAATTCACATGTCACTTTTGCATTTGTCAATATTAAAGGGTGGAATTTTAGCATGTGGCTTCATGCTGTCTGATAGTTCAAAATAATACAAATGTGCTGCTGTAAACAATGATGCATTGACAATAAAGCCTCAAATTTCCTATATTATTCACTAGTTGAACTAAAAGCCTTTGAGAGTCTTGACCTAACTAGTTAACAACTTTGTATACTGAATACTAGTTGCAAAAAAAAACAGTAAATTGTGTCAGTGAGTTAAGAAAAGCCACTAAAATTACACAACAACAAGTTTCTATACAGGAATAATTAAAAAGTATGGTCTATGATGTGTTCTCCAATTTATCTGATCACAAAAATCATCCAGTATCCTCATTTTTAAGATTGGAGAGTCTGCTTCTGACAGGCTGGTCAGGTTGGGTTTAGGACTCTACATTTTTCTACAAGTGCCCCAGGTGATTTTGTGGTCAAGAAAATTTGGAAAACACTTCTAGAGTACATTGTACATTTTCTTATTAGTTTCTCTAATTGCTAATCTTACATTACTCTTCTTCTCCTATTGCTCACATTATCCCCGTCCGCTAGGCTCAACATCTAGGACTTCTAGTTTAAGTTCATGCCTGCAGCACCTGACATATTAAAAACTAAAATAACCTCCAAACTAATAATCCTCTCTCTAGGCTCTTACACAGATGCCAGACCAATCCTCTAAAAATACTTTTGTAATTTTGTTTAACCCTTGATAAAGAAAATATTTTGAAAGCACAGTCATACAAGTGCTGGGTCTGGAGCAGATTTTCTACATCTGCGTCTTAGCTTCACCATTGACTCACTAGCTCTATAAACTTTTCAGGATATTTAACCTCTGAGTTCTACTATCTTTACTCATAAAACATTTAATGGTACTCTGGCTTAGTTGATTGGAGTATTGTCCCACTTGTTAAAACACTGTAGATTTGATACCCTTTGGGAGTACCTAAAGGAAGCAATTAATCAATGTTTCTCTCTCACATTGATGTTTCTCTCTCTCTCTCTCTCTCTCTCTCTCTCTCTCTCGCTCTCGCTCTCTCGCTCTTTCCCCCCTTCTCTCTCTAAAAAAATCAATAAAACATATCCTCAGGTGAGGATTAAAATTAAAAAATGCAATGGTGCACACCTCTTAAACCTGTACCAATATATCAAATCATCAATCATTTCATCTTAATGAGATAATCTGTAAGTATTGTCCTAGGTTCTGGCACAGAATAAGTTGTCAATCAATGTTAATTATCATTATTCTGTAGTCAAACAATAGCTTGAAATATTACCCTTTTTATCTTATTCCCTATGGTGTGATTTTCCAGTCAATTGCAGGCATCTGCTTTGCCTAAATGAGATTAGAATTGTGAAGCAGGAAAAAATATTAAATATTAAAATAAATATTAAAAGTAAATGCCAGTGTTCAATTTTTGTTCTCATTGTTTAACTTAAAATGAACTCTTGAACACATATCAAAAATAAAAACAAAACCAGCCATGTTTGTGATTTGTAAGAACCAAACTTATTGAGGGAAGAAAAGACTTGAGAATCAGACAGGAAGGGAAAGAAGAGCATAGTGCTGATGCCATGAAAACAGACTCAAAAACAGTGATCCTGACATTCTTCTCAGGAAAAACAAAATAAGAATCAACTGGACTCAGGAGAACAGGGAATTTAATGGCATAGGAACTTGGAGATATCTATGGGGCTTGAGATGAGATGCCAAAGATAAGACCTGGGGACACCAGAGAGGAGAGAAAAATCATGTCAGGAGCCTGCCAAGCAAGGCCTGGCACCAGCATCAGCTTAGGTAGAGAGAGCCAGGTTGGTCTATTATCCATTCCTGTGTAAAGATCCCTGTTAAGTGTGCTCTTTGCAACCACCTGATGGGAGCTTCCCTTCACCTGCAGTTTGCATGTCTTCTGCAGAAATATCAGCAGAAACAACACACTCCAACAGTTAGGAACCTACTGAGTCCCAGCCAAACTCTCCCATGTGGATTAACCTTTTCTGACAATCTGGAACATTCATAAGCTTTTCAAAACAAAGTGTTGTATCCTCAGAAAAGTATAATGAAATAAAAGGGAAAGCCTCAACAATTATACTTGGACTTGAAAATTACATTTTGTTATTACAATGATTTCTTATTGTCTTTTATGCCATGTCTAACCCCAGAGCCTCCATTATCTGGGCTCTAGACTCAAATTATTTCATATTACTTCCCCTCTCGCTCCTAGCCTGCTATTCAATCAAATTAGAGCAGTCTCTCCTAATGTCTGCATACCACATGATGCCAATCCTGCTTAGGCTATTTCTTCTGTTTCTCCTATGATTGTTTCAAGCCTACCCGTTTTTCATGTCCACTTAAATCCAACCTTCTCCACACATTTTCTACAACCAGTTCCAACCAATTCACCCATCTCTAAGCCACTATTACTCTTAGAAGCTTTCAAAAGTTAAGCCCTTGAATATATATTACCTTGTGTTAGTCTCTCTTTGTATTTTGTGCATTTTTATCATCTCTCCAAGTAGATTGTATATGATAGTGGTTAAAGGCTGTATATTATTTGTCTTGTGTATGCTACACAATACCATTCTAAATTCTGAGTCATATAGCAGATACCAAACAAGTGTCTGTTGATTAATTGAGAAGCTGTTATGAACATCATAAGTTCATAAAACACTTTAGAACATGTGGAATATCTATTTAATTGTGTACTAGCCATGCATTTTTAAAATGTTTAAAAGGACACCAACAGCTCTGGCTGGTGTAGCTTGGTGGATTGAGCGCGGGCTGCGAACCAAAGCATCGCATGTTCGATTCCCAGTCAGGGCACATGCCTGGGTTGCAGGCCACAGCCCCCAGCAACCGCACATTGATGTTTCTCTCTCTCCCTCTTTCTCCTTCCCTTCCCTCTCTAAAAATAAATAAATAAAAATCTTTAAAAAAAAAAGGACACCAACATCCTTTTGGTGAGAACAAAGAAGTACAGATGAAAATGATAAAAATTTTTCAAAAGGAAAAAATCTGTAAATCCAATATATCTCTGTGTTTTATATCAAAATGTGTTACAAATGCTTTTTCACTTTTCACAGTCACAAAGCAAATCAGCAGAAGTGCGTGAAAATCAGTTAAAAATATTTTCTTGACCTATAAAACTGTCTACCAGCTGTATCTTGCCTTTTTGTTATACTGACCCATCCTTTACGCTATTTTTGGCATTACAGATTTTAAGACACTAAACTTTTCATAAAATGATTAAAATTAAAATAAGTATTAATAACATAAAGTGTAGTAACATCTGCTAACAATGTTTGTCTAGGACTACTACCTGATTCCTTTTACATATTAGACACATGTGGTATGGGCTTAGTCAATGATCAGGGAAATAAAGATCACAATCCACATCTTCTTTCAGAGACTTTATTTTTCCCACCTCTGAAAAGGGCTTAACCATCTTTTCCAAAGTAATTCTCTGCTAATTCTGCTAATTCCCTCTCATTTCCCTTCTTCACATGTTCCAGCCCAAATATGAGGAGGATATGAGTGTGGAAGCATGGCCGCACTTGCTCTGATGTGTGACTTTGATTTTAGGATGCCATTCCCAGTCCTCTCCTGGTCTTTCAGCCTACCTAGTCCTCACAGTAAGAATTATTGCCATTGGCCAGAGCTATGGGACATTTTAGTAAAGTAAATCCCTTTAAATTGGCCCTAATCAAGCCAGCTGCATGTCAGTTTTCCAAGGAAAGACAGGCAAGCATATAAAACCAAAACCTGTTCATATGGGTTGTAACATCAGACTATCTTACAGAATAGTTGACTCTAAATGATAGAGGGCTTTCTTGTGTCTACTCTAATTTGACCAGAGGAGTGTACACATACACACACACACACACAAACACACACACACACAAGCAAGCATGTGCGGGCACGCTGTGGCAGCCATGGAGACATGCCACTTGGATCTATCTTCATGAAAGAACTTTCCATTCAGCTGCAAGGACTGCAGTCACTGACAGCTCCCAGTTGTTACTGCCTTCAGTATCAAACTTTAAAAAGAATTATTTTTATCAAATTTATGGGAGTGACATTGGTTAATAAATTTATATAGGTTTTGACCCTGGCCAGGTAGCTCAGTCAGTCAGAGCATCATCCCAATATGCTAATATCAAAAGTTTCAATCCCCATTGAGGGCACATACAAGAATCAACCAAGAATGGTTGAAGGTATAAATAAGTGGAACAGCAAATCAATGCTCCCTCTCCCTCTCTCTCTCTCTCTCTCTCTCTCTCAACCAATAAAATCATTGGTTTCCAATGTACAATTCTATGATACATTGTATATTGCATTGTGTGTAAGTACTCAAAGTGAAATCTCCTTCTGTCATCATACACTCAACCCCCTCTACCCCTCAATACCCTTATCATCAACCTATCCCTCTGAGTTTTTGCTTGTTTTTCTTGCTTTTTTTATTTGTTGCTTTCAGTTTTATCTCCCACATATGAATCAAATCATATGCTTCTTACTTTTTCTGACTTATTTCACTTAACATAATAGTCTCAAGGTCCATCCATATTGTTGCAGATGGCAGTATTTCCTTTTCTTATAGTTGTGTAGTATTTCACTGTATATGTACCATATCCTCTCTATCCAGTCATCTATCGAGGGACATTTCAGGTGAATCCATGCCTTGGCCACTGTGAATAATACTGCAATGAATACAGAGGTACATATACCTTAGTGAGTAAATTCTTTCAAAATTTTTGGGTAGATACTTAACTTCACCAGCTATTAGGGAAATGCAAATCAAAACTACAATGAGATGCCACTTCATACCTGTTAGAATGGCTATTATCAAGAAAAGTAATAACACATGTTGGAGAGGTCATGGAGAAAAAAGGAACCCTCATTCATTGCTGGTGGGAATTTAAACTGGTACAGCCTCTACAGAAAATAGTATGGAGGCTCCTCAAAAAGCTAAGTCAGAGTTACCATGTGACCCAGGATCTACCTTTTGAGCAGAGAACACTATTCTCTGACAGCTGACAACCAACAATTGAGTGTGATGTTCATACCTGGACCAGTCAGTTTCTGCCTAACACTGGACTCCTCTGTCAGGTGTCTTTGATTTACAGCTCTCTGTTGGTTTGACCAATGCTTTGTCACATCTGCATCATGGTCTGAGGCTCCTCTGCTCAATCTTTCTCCACTCTCTTTTCTTTTACAGGGGTCAAATCTATTTCCTCCTCCCTTTATTTCTCACAGGCATCCTCCCCCATTAAATTCCTAGGACTGCTAATTCTGTCTCAGCGTTTTCTCTTTAGAAGACCCCACTGATGCACACATCACTATCTTAATTTTATCTGATAACATTTGAGTTAAAAATTATGTGTGTGATATCCTTGTATAGACACACATACACACTAATGCATACAAATAATAATCTCACATACAAATACAAATTAAAACCACAATGAGATATTACCTCATGCCTATCAGAATGGCTGCCATCAATCATAAACAATAAATGATGGCGAGGATGTGGAGAAAAGGGAACCCTCATGCACTATCGGTGGCAATGCAGACTGGTGCAGCCATGTGGAAAACAAAATGGAGTTACCTCTAAAAATTAGAAATGAATCTGACTTTTGACCCAACAATCCCACTTTGGGGATCATATGCACAGGAGCCCGAAACACTGATTTGAGAGAATATATGCACTCCTATGTTCATTGCAGCATTATTTACAATAGCCAAGATCTGGAAACAGCCCAAGTGCCCATCAGTGGATGGGTGGGTAAAAAAGCTGCAGTACATTACACAATGGAATACTACTGGCCACAAAAGAAATAGGAAATCTTACCTTTTGTGAGAGCATAGATAGACATGAGATGATTATGGTAAGTGAGATAAATCAGTCAGAGAAATTGACTTCACTTACATGTAGAATCTAATGAACAAAATAAACTGACAAGCAAAATAGGAACAGAAGCATGGATACACAGAACAGACTTACAGCTGTCAGAGTAGAGGGAGGTTGGGAGCTGAATAAAAGAAGGTGAAGGGATTAAGAAAAAAAAAAAAACCTGTATGATGACATACAGATACAGACAACAGTGTGGTGATAGCCAGAGGGAAAAGGGGGAGGGGAAGGAGGGGGGAAAGAGACTTTGCTTGGGGCAAAGGGAGCGTGATGCAGTGTGGAGATGATGTTTGGTTGAGTTGTACACTTGAAACCTATATGGTTTGTGAACCAATGTCACCCCAATAAATCCAATTTAAAAAAATGAACTAATGATGGTTGCCAGAGGGGAAGGAGGGAAGTTGAGAGGACTAAGTGAAAAAGATGAAGGGATTGAGAAATACAGATTGGTAGTTACAAAATAGTTATGGGGATGTAATGTACAACATAAGAAATATAGTCAATAATATTGTAATAACTATGTATGGCTCTAGTTGGGTACTGGAATTATCAGGGGGATCACTTTGTAAAGTATATGATTGTCTAACCACTGTGCTGTACTCCTGACACTAATACATAATAATATTGAATGTGAGCTATAATTGAAAAAAATTTTAATGAACTCAAAAAATAATCTCATGCACAGCATGAAGCAGAACAAATACTTTTCAGCTCTTAAAGGACTATTTATCTTGCCTCAACATTTATGTAAGTTACTCCTAAATGTATTACCCTTTCTTGTTAGGAAAGAAAGTATGTCACTTTCACAGAAACTAAACTACAATGTTTAGATATAAAAAATATATGTAATAAGCAAATTCTTTGCATTACAAAGGAGAAACTCTGAAAATTATTATTTCTTATAATCATAGGTATTTACAAAAGGGTTTTGGCTTTTTGTGTAGATAAGTACAATGTAATAGGTTTTCATTAGGCTATTAATTTAAAAAACCCACCCTGGCATAGCTCAGTGGATTGAGCATGGACTGCGAACCAAAGCATCGCAGGTTCGATTCCCAGTCAGGGTACATGCCTGGGTTGCAGGCCATGGCCCCCAGCAACCGCACATTGATGTTTCTCTCTCTCCCTCTCTCTCTCTCCCTCCCTTCCCTCTCTAAAACTAAATAAATAAAAAATCTTAAAAAAAATTCCTATTATTTATTCCACAGGTCCATATTGGGAAAATGTTACTCTTTTACTCTGATCCATATACACTGTTATTATGAGAAAACTAAAATATATAATAAGACCATTCTGTTCTCCATAAATAGCAGCTATTAACACTAGCATAGGAGAAAACATCTACTGAACAATTATCTTGATTAAAAAAATACCTGTTTTAAATATAATGCTCAAAGTAGGTATCTAAAGTAGGATGACAAGGTAAGAAAACAGGAAAGAAACATCCAAATGAGTGTAAGTTTTCAAAGCCATCCTGGGGAACTTATAACTTATCCCAGTGAAGCTATTTTAATCAGATAGTTTTGTACTTTGGGAATTATCTTACCATTTAGTTTATAAACCATTCAAGTGAGCAAGTCACATTACTATATATTCACATTTGTTTTAATCCTCAAATATCTACCTTATTCATAGCATTTATTTCTAAGTAGCTTCTAATTTTTTCCAAAAACAAAATACACTCCCAAATAATAATAATAAAGATATGCCACATCCAAAGATATTTTTAAAAGATACATTTCCCACAACAGTTCCTAGAAAAGGAATTTCAGAGGTTTTAAACAATGGCAGAACTTGTTGAATGAGCTAATCGTTCCCAATTAACACATTTGAACACATTTGAAGGAACAATATATATGGGGGGTTTTTTTGCGAAAAAATTTTTTTCTTGCCTCTTAGTGACATATCCTTTGTCTTCATCACTCAAAATATTTAAAGCCCAATTTACCCAAAATAATGTTATTCAGAAAAGGCTTGTTCCCTTGGATTTGCAAACAGCACTCTATGAACCTGTGGTAAATTTGGTCCCTTCTTATACGTAATAATCTTTGAAGATCCCCTCTCTATAACTGAGGTAACAGGATTAGCATTGTCAAATCAGACTAGCATGATCAGAGATTTTCACCAATATTAAATTCCAGTAAATAATTTAGATTAAAAGAATCAGACAACAGAGAAAGGTCTGGGATGTCAAAAGTAGCTCCCATTCTGATAGTCCAAGCTACTCCTGGAAACTTGTGGCCACAGGCCCTTGGGTAACTACCGTTTACTTCATCCAGTCTCCCCACCTGAAGTTTTCCACCTGACTCTGCTGTAAGGTCACCTAACTTCACCTGGAGCTTCCTCTTAACAGCTTCCTGACAACACCTTCTCAGGGTACATAACCAATAGGAAAGCCATCTGAGCACTCACTCTTATCAGACTCACCACATCTCCAAAGTGGTTGGTTACACGTACCCTCCTAGTTCAGAGTAGGTTCCAGGAAATCCTGACTTTTGCCGATTGTCTGTCTCTGTGACTTCTTTCACTCTAAAATATTTTGCACTCTAGACAATAAGTTGAATGTCACCCTATACAAATGGAAAGAAAGTAAAAGTCCCTGCTCTTACCCTCCCACTTATTTATCTAAGGTACCTGTGAGTTGCATCACCCCCTTAAAAACCAAACATTCAGAGGACAGAAATCAGGGTGCAAAAAGCCCTATTGCTTTTCTTTCCTCTTAGAGTCCTTCCTCCTCATCTTTCTTTCCTCCCGTTCCTCTTTCAGACTCCAATCACTTGCTAAGCTTTTACATCAAACAAGGATACTTCTTCCACATTTCAGGAGATATCTGAAGTCCTGCAGGCTGGATTCCTGGTAGATAAACAAATTTTGCTTAATTCCTTCTTTAAAAAAATAGCCTTGCAAAGTTTATGCTGTTGCATAATCCTGTTTTTTAATAAAAGAAGCTGAACATTCGGTTCATACGCCCTGCTCTACCAGAGCTTATTCTGCCTATCAGGTCATATTTAGGGACTAAGACTGTAATATCTGTTTTACTCACCTTAAAATGTTTTCTTTTATTAATTTTCTCTTAATGATGTTTCAGTCTTATATGAATCCAACTGAGATGTCCTTCAAAGAGATTAACTTCAATTATGTAACTACCAAAGGAAAGAAAGAGAGCTCTGTAAATTCTAAACCAAGTATGACTTAATCAAAAGATGTAACCAGAGCTGAAGAGGAATAAAATTGTAAAGTTAGCAGTTTGCCTAAGAATTGCCTCCACATTTCTAACTGGCACCCTCCTCCCACTAAGGCGTGTACACCTTTAAGCATCCTATTAGCCATTCTTCAGCCAGATGATTCTTCTCTCTAAACCATGTATTTTGTTCTTTAAAAAAATATTCTTAGGATACCACTTTATCTTCTGTTAAATCTACTCTCTCTTTACCAAAAAATAAAAAACAGCTAGGAAAGTATTAATGGAGAGTATGTATGTTATATATCTGCAGAAATAATATGAGTCTGGGGAAGTATCTAGCTTTTGGATTCCACATAGGCAGCAAAGGAAAGGACAGTTGGGAAATGACTTTTGAGTTAGCCAAAGAGAAGTGTCTGCCACAACCTCCTCTCATTCCTAATGCTGCTACGACCGGACAGTATACTTAAATTGCTACCCACCATAGGATCCAAAAGCTAGATTCTCATTTTCTCAGAATCACAGTAATAGATTGGCATCTGACAAAGCTCTGGCCAAACAGCCGTGAGTCAAAAGGGGAATTCTAGGCCACGTCTGCTGCAAAAATGAAAAACGTTCCCAGCAGCCAGCACTGACATTCCAGAAAATACCAACACAATGCTGAAGCAGTGATTTTCAACCAGTGTGCCACAAGAATTCTTAAAACATGCAACACCTGACTATTGAGTCAGGGGAACTGACCTCTTTTCTTTTCAATTGACAAATAAAATGATAACAGCCAACACAACAGTAGCCATCTGGTGTGAATAAATCAAAATTATACCTATTGTTTTTGTCAAATAGGCACAAAATACATACATTTTTTGGTGTGCCGGGGAATTTTTGTAATTTATGTACACCATGGGACAAAAAAGGTTGAAAATTGCTTCACTGAAAGAATGCACAGATATTGTGGGGGACTCCAGAGGCACCCTGCGGAGGGACTTCAACCACATCAATGTAGAACTCAGTCTCCTTGGAAAGAAAAAGAGGCACTGGGTTGACCTGTAGCAAGAAATAGAAAGGAACTGGCCACTGTTTGCACTATCACGCTGTTATTCACAGTACCTGAGGTACCAAGGGTGCTACACTGGACCTTTCTTACAAGATGGGGTCTGTGTACACTCACTTCCCTGTCAACTTCATTACTCAGGAGAATAGTTCTTTTGTAGAATGAGAAATTTCGTGGGTGAAAAACAAATCCGCAGGGTTTGGATGAGGTTAGGCAGTGCTTGTTCAATATCTCAAACTCAGAAAGATGAGTTAATTGTTGAAGGAAATGACATTAAATTTGTATGGAATTCATGTGTTTTTATTTAGCAAGCCACAACAGGTAAACACAGGGATATCAGAAAATTTGAGGGTGGTATCTGCATTTCTGAAAAAGGCTGATAAATAAGATCTAAATTGTCCAGTTACAGAAAGAGCAAGATGCCACATGGTCCCTCAGACTTATTTGTGATATTTTAAAGGTGCAATAAAAGTTATGTATTAATGTGGGGAAAAGGTGGGGCAGACAAGATTTAGTAGTGAGTTTCTGGGAAAAATTTTATTTCCTGACATTAAAAAATATATACCAATAGTTAATATCACCTTTTCTTCCTTTCCTTCTGCCTGGAACATTGTCATAAAGCAAGTAATTACAGAAGCAAACTTCAGTGCTGAACTCAAAAAGAGATGTGAAAGCCATATGGAAAAGATATGGATTCTGAGTGACACTGTATAGAAGTTGACCAAACGCCAGCTCTCACCACCTAGAGATTTGTTATACGAGAAAAAGATTTGATTAAGCCTTTATTTTCAACTCAGTGAATTTCTAACAGGCATAAGGCTTTAACAAATTGGATCAATTTTTATTTCATTTTGTCAGAGTAGAATCAGCCTTAGTTGGATTTTAGAAGTTTCGATTAAATGATTGATGGATTATTTATTGCATCTACTGCCTTGCCTTTTCCAGAGGCTGGAACATTTTGTGAGATTAAATGTCAGTAAGCACAGAAGGAAGTTTGGATATATTACGAATTTTCTTTATTTTCTTTAGTCAATTTTAGGTGTATTTTAGGACTTGTATGTATTTTTTCTCCCAAAAGACCTTATAATGTTTTATTTGTTATCATTTTAAAATCATGAATACCAAACTTGTTCATGGCACATTGTAAAAATATAAAGTAATCAGTAGTTATTTTCTATATAATCAAAAATAATTAAATATATTGCTTTAAAAATTTAGGTCACTATGGAAATTCAGTATTCTAATACACAAACTATCTAATTATTCACAAATATTAAGCATCTACTGTAAGTTTCCTGAGCTAAGCTATAAATAAAATAAAAAGATTTATTGCCCATACGGTAATTTTATTCACTATTTCATGGCCTATTCATGTGTGTCAATCATTTCTCATGCTAGATATTGTGGATTTATGGAACAAAGGTTCTCAAACATGAGGGAGCATAAGAATTGTCAAAAGCACTCATTAATCATGCAGATTCCTAGTCTTAAGCTCCATATTTGGATTAAATAGGTCATTAATAGCATCCAGTGATCGCTTATTTAATAAACACTCCAGGAAATTATGATGGAATCAGAATCAATAAAATAGCATTTGAACAACTGTTATGGAAGGCAGGGACAATCTTTCTAGTTTTCTTTGTTCGGGAGGGTTCTTAACCACCTGATAAAGATTTGCTAATGAAAAGGGATATAGGATTTCTACACACAGTTTTGAATAAATGGAAGTGTAACATATATATAATTAAAAGTATTAAGTGCTTTTATTTGTGTTTGCTATATTTGATTTTCTTTTTTAGTTCGTCATTTGTTTTTACTGAGTTTATATTATCATACTCTGCTGTTATTAAAAGATGTTAGCTATAATACAAGTTCTGACAGAAGTTGAAAATTTTATATATTTGTTTATATTTATTAATATTTTGTCCTTATTGAAATTGATAACATTAGTTATAATAAATTATAAGAAAAATTTTCAAATGGCCATCAAAAACAAGGCAACAAACAACAAGTGTTGGTGAGGATGTGGAAAAAAGGGAACCCTACTGCACTGTTGGTGGGAATGCAGACTGGTGCAGCCACTGTGGAAAACAGTATGGAATTGCCTCAGAAAACTAAAAATGGAACTGCCTTTTGACCCAGCAATTCCACTGCTGGGATTATATCCTAAGAACCCTGAAACACCAATTCAAAAGAACCTATGCACCCCATTGTTCTTAGCAGCACAACTTACAATAGCCAAGTGCTGGAAGCAACCTAAGTTCCCATCAATAAATGGGTGGATCAAAAAACTATGGTACATTTACACAATGGAATACTATGCAGCAGAAGGAAAGAAGGAGCTCCTATGCTTTGGGACAGCATGGATGGAACTAGAGAGCATTATGCTAAGTGAAGTAAGCCAGGCAGTAAAAGACAAATACCATATGATATCACCTTTAAGGGGGACCTAGTCAACAAAACAAATAAGCAAGCAAAACATAACCAGAGACATAATTAAGAACAAACTAACAGCAACCAGAGGGGAGATGGGAAGGGATAGTGGGGGGGAAAGCGTGAAGGGTTTATAAGAACAACTATAAAGGACACGTGGACAATAACAAGGAGGGGTGGAAATAGGGGAAGGAGGTAGGGATAGCTGGGGTGATGGGGAGAGGCAGGGGAAAAGGCAGAAAACTGTACTTGAACAACAATAAAATTCAAAAGTATTTAATAACAAAAAAGGAAAATCTCCACTTTAATCCTCACATTTAATCAAGCCATAATTTTATTAATGTCTCTCCAGAATTCATTCACATATAGATTATTTAATGAAAAAGTTTATAATTCAGAATTCACATTTGCCTCAAAATTAAAATTTTCATCACAGTAGCTGATTCCAATTTTCTTCAACCCTTTTTCATCTTCTTCTAAGAGGTAGACTCTTTAAGGATCAATAATTTTGCTTTTGCTTTCTTTAATTCAATTTCTCTTCTTACTTTTTGTTTCTTTTATGTAATCTAAAATGCTCTACCACGGAGTCAAAAGTAAACTATTTCTTTATGATTGGGGAAACTTTACCTCCTAAAAAATAACAATGTAAACTTTTCTCCACGTGATGGTTGAAGTGTCCCAATAGATAGTATTCCTGAATGTCAGAAGCAGGATGAATAAAAAAAGGAGGGATTAGAATAAAAATTCTGACTTTAAGTGAAATATGTACTGATAGATACACCAGAAACATTAGCCTGTGGGATTAAAAATTTTTATTTATCTCTTCATCTGTAGATAAGCATGCCCTCACAATTTCCCTCACCACTCTGACCCATCTTTAGACTTCGGTGTTACATTTGCCTTTTTTTCTCTGTGTCCCCAATATTCAATTTTGTCCCCTCCCTCCTGCTCTGTTGTTGTCTGGGATTGGTCTCTCCTTGTCCTCTGTCACCCCTTCTACCAGAGGCTCCCTCACCTCGCATACTTCTCACTGTCACGGCTTCTCCCCGTTAGCTGCTCTCTCTTCTTCCGTTGCCTTTCCAATCTCCATTTACAATTGATCATGTTCTAAACTGCTGACACAAAGTTGTCCAAAAATATTTGTAATATCATTTTCCTTCTTAAATTTCTATTGTCCATTCTCTATCCCTGAATTTCAACAGCTTCTTTTGTCTCCTGCATAGATTTGCTTGTATCAGCCATGCTGTTCAAAGAGATGTGTAGAGGAGTCTAACCAGGAGAAGCAGAGAATATGAGGTGAAGACCAGAAGATTCAGGAACAAGAAGCAGTGACACATCTTTACAAATCTAGTGAGTCTGAACTATTTTGCAAAACTGCATGTACATGCGTATTTGTTAAAATCCATTCTCTAAATCAGCCTGTTTCAATGGGCATTCTTAATTTTCCAGAAAGTAATAGTGGCTTCTTAAAGCTCATTAGATAGAAAGGCAAACGTGGTCAGGGTCTGAGACTGTAAAAGATAATAGTCTGAAAGGATTAGGCATCTAACCAAGAAGTCCTGACTACAAAATGGTTAAGTAGGCATATGAGGAAAGAAAAAACAATGTCATTATGCAAAAAGCATTCCAATATCTTTGGATTTTAAAAGTCTTTATACCAAAGAATAAAAAGAAACAGTACATATCAAAGCACAAATATTGAAGTATGGTATCAATCTGTAAAAATTGTCACAGAAAGGCTAGAGCTAATGAGTTGATTGGGAAGATAGCTTAAGGCCACAAAAACAAAGCTATTTAACATTCTCAGAAAGAGAAAAGAGTCAGAGAAGAACAGATTTGCTTTGAGGACAAATTGTGTCTGGCTAATGAATGGCAGTAAAAAGCAAAATATCTCAGCATTATTATATTTTCCCTGTCAGTAAGAAAGATTACAGAAACTAAGGGTCATTTATAGAAGTCTGTAGCCATGGCTTCATGGTGCTTTGTAAACTTTCAAAGGAACGTTTTCCTTAGTGTTTGTGCTGTTGCAAGTGAGTGCCGCTACTGCCAGGACAGATGACAACTCCAACCAAAACAGCAGGAAGCCCTGACACTGGAAAGTACCAAAATGCCTTACAACCCACTGAACAGCAATGCAGATCTGGATTATTCACATATCCAGAAGGCAATGACTTTCTCCTTGGTTTAGACTAAAGAGTGACCATTAGTGGAAAGGGGCACTGAAACAAAACAGAAAAACCCAGAAACCACAGGTAGTAAAACTTTACTATGACTCTCAAAACAGTTAAATCATTAAATAATACCTCACCATGATATGCAACATAGAAAAGAACAAGTACTTTAACTTTTAACACCAACTCATAATGAATCCCTGCATTACAACAAAAGACATACTGGTTGAACCAGCAACTTACCTAGTTTACAAATTCACTAACCAATCCCTGCCCAGACCATCCTATAAGTACTCTTTTTGAACTCTTCTCTTTTGAGACATTAATGAGGTTCTGTCGTAGTGATGTTCTCCTTTGCACAGAAAGTTTGTATAATAAACAAGTTTTTATGATGTTCTTTTCATGGGGGCTGCAAAGGCTCACAAGCACGTAGAAGCAAGGCTAAACATTATGGGTCATTGCTCATGACTGAATAGTGTTCCTCAGAAATGCATGTGTTGAGTCCTAAACCCTAGTGTGTCTCAGAATGTGACTATATTTGGAGAGGGCCTTTAAAGAGGTAATTAATTTAAAATAAGGTCATTGGAATGGGCCTTAACCTAATATGACTGGTGTCTTTTATAAGAAAAGGCGATTAGGTTACAAACAAACACAAGATGAAGATCATGTGAAGACACAAGGAGAAGACAGCCATCTATAATCCAAGGAGAGAGGCCTTAGAATAAATTAAGCCTGCTAACAACTTGAACTCAGACTTCTAGCCTCCAGAATTGTAAGAAAGTAGATTTATGTTGTTTAAGTCAAACAGTCCATGCTATTTGATTGAGATATCCCTAGAAAACTAATACAGGCTATATTAAATATTTTGATATCTATCCTAATTGTCATCAGAAAACCTTTTGTCTTAGTCCATTCATGCTGCTATAACAAATAATACCATCAACTGGGTGGTTTATAAACAACAACCATGTGTTTCTTTGCTAATGGCACTAGCAGATTTGGTATCCAGTTAGAGCCCGCTTCCTAGGTGGCTGTCTTCTCACTCTAACCTCACATGGCAGAAAGAAAGAGCTGGCACTCTGGAGTTTCTGTTACAGTGGCAATAATCTCAGTCATGAGAGCTCTGCCTTCATTTTTATAGAGAGAAGATACATGCTTTTGTATGTTAAACTAAAACAGACCTAGAGGCTCCATCCTCAATACTCTACCTCTTAATTGTAGTACACTGGAGGTTAAGATTTCAACATATAAAATATAGGGGGAGACAAACATTCAGACCATAGTACTTCTGAAGAATTTCAGCCTAGAAGAGAAGTGGGTAATAATCTCACCCAATTTATATTCTGAAAACACAATTAGCCTACAGGGTGGAGAACATATGGGAGAGTCTGGACTGAATTACATAAACTAGTTAGGAAATACTTTCAGTGGTCTAGGTGATCAGTAAACATGGTAGTATTGGTAGTGAAGGTATGAGAAGAAAGAAAAGAAAGAAAAAGACAGGTTTAACAGATACTAAAAGAAAACCTGATAGAATTTGGTTTTGAATCACCCACAGTACTGGTTAAAATTTATATTCAGGTACATTTGGCAGAAAACCCAAAATGGTTTAAACAAGATAGATATTAATTTGTATTTCATATAATGAAATCTATATGTAAGTAATACAGGGATCCAGGTTCCTTCTGTTGCTCCTTTAATATTCTTAACTTGTTACTCTTCATTCTAGATGATGACTCAAGCTCCGGCCACATTACAGGTAGCAAGCAGGAGCATGAGAGGACAAAAGGATGCAACCTATGTTTCAGACTTCTGAGAAATCCCATATAAAGTATCTACTTATATTTCATTGGCTAAAACTTAACCATATGGCCACATCCAGCTCAAACAACCTGGAAAATGTTAACTTTGAATTAAATTCATTGCAGCTCCAAATAATATTAGAGATCTGTTAACACAGAGGAAAAAAAGACTTCAAGTTGTGTTTGCCCCCACAAAAAGACCTTCTACAACAATTCTGAGCAAAGCAGTAATATTCTGTTTCGTGGTCATTGACTGCAATGCAAAAGAAACTAGAGAGGGCCCAATGAGCACTTGACTGAAATCAATCTCTATAATATGTCAGAGTACACATCCTATTTTGGAAGAGTTAGTAGCATCAACCTATTACAAGAAGACATAAGGGAAGATACTAATAAGAACAGTAGATTGAGGGCCTGCTAATGCTTAAGCCATCTTCCCTCACTCTATACATCTCCCAAACACTTACATAATAATTCATAATCAAACAAGTATAAAAATAATTCAGAGAGCCAAAAAAACCATATTGGAGGGTTTTTTTAAATGAGGTTGAAACATAAAAAATGATACATGTTCAGAAATGGAAATGGTATCTCAGAAATCATGACAACTGCCTCATCATAGAAGAAGGAACCAATCTCCAGAAAAGATAAATACATTTTGAATGTTAAACTAAAACAGACCTGGAAAGAGAACCCACAATTCCTTGTTCTATAGTCATTTTATTATAGCACTAATCTACTTTACTGGTACCATCAGTTTATTTTCGATATCTCAAAATGCTGAGCTAAAGTGGAAAACGTTGCCCTGGCCAGTGTGGCTCAATTAGTTGGAGTGTTGCCAGTAACCAAAACGCTGTGGGTTCAGTTCCCAGTCAGATCACATACTTAGGTTTTAGATATGTCCCTGATCTGGGCATGTAGGATCCCTGGTCTGAGTGCAGTAAAAAGGCAGCCAATCAATGCATCTCTCTCACATCAATATTTTCTCTATCCCTTGCTCCCTCTAAGAGCAATGTTTTAAAAATGCCCTAAGGTGAGAATTAAAATGAAAAACATCTTCCATTGTTTTTTCTTCAGAATTATTCTTTTTTCCTTCTTTTTTAAATTTTATTTTTTATTGCTGTTTTATTAAAGTTGACCTACTTTTCCCGCAATGCTCTCCCCTGCTCCACCCACTCCAGTCCCCACTTCCAGAGTCAATCCCCACCTTATTGTCCATGTTCATGGGTCATTTACACTTGTTCTTTAACTAGACCCTTCCCCTTCTTTCTTCCCTTATCCCCTTCCCTCCTCTCCTCTGGTCCTGGGCAGTTTGTCCCTTGCTTCCATACATCTGGTTCTATCTTGCTCATTTTCTTGTTTTGTTCATTAGGTTCCCATTATAGGTGGGATCATATGGTATTTGGTTTTTACTCCCTTGCTTATTTCACTTAGCATAATGCTCTCCAGTTCCATCCATGCTGTTGCTAAAGGTAGGAGTTCCTTCTTTTTTTCTTTGGAGTAGTATTCCATTGTGTAAATTAACCATACACAGTTCTTTAATCAACTCTTACTAATGGGGACTTAGGCTGTTTCCAGCACTTGGCTATTGTAAATAACCCAGCTACGAACATAGGAGTACGTAGGTTCTTTTGGATTGGTGTTTCAGGATTCTTAGGGTATAATCCCAGCACCAGAATTGCTGGGTCAAAGGACAGTTCAACTTTTAGGTTTTTGAGGAAATTCCATGTTGTTTTCCACAGTGGCTGTACCAGTCTACATTCCCACCAACAGTGTATTAGAGTTCCTTTTTCTTATCCTTGCCAGCACTTATTTATCTGTTAATAATGGTCATTCTGATTAGTGTGAGGTGGTATCTTGTGATTTTAATTTGCATCTCTCTGATGACTAGTGATGCTGAGCATCCTTTCATATGCCTATGAGCCCTCCGTATGTCCTCCTTGGAAAAGTATCTGTTCAGGTCCTTTGCCCATTTTTTAATTTGGTAGGTTGTCTTCCTGGTGATGTCATATGAGATCTTTAACTATTTTGGAGATCAGACCCTTGTCTGAGGTATCATTGGCAATTATGGTTTCCTATACAGTTGGTTCCATTTTCATTCTGATGATGTTTTCTTTAGCTGTGCAGAAGCTTTTTAATTTGATATAGTCCCATTTGTTGATTCTTTCCTTTATTTACCTTCTTGCCCTAGAGGATGTATCAGTAAAAATATTGCTGTGTAAGATACCTGGAATTTTACTGCCTATGTTTTCCTCTAGGACTCTTATGGTGCTGCAGCTTACATTTAAATCTTTTATCAATCCACAGTTTATGTTTGTGTATGGTGTGAACTGGTGGTCAAGTTTCATTTTTTTGCATGTAGCTGTCCAGATCTCCCAAACCATTTGTTGAAGAGGCTATTTTTACTCCATTTTATGTTTCTGCCCCCTTTGTCAGATATTAATTGACCATAGAGACATGGGTCTATTTCTGAGATTTCTGTTCCATTTCATTGATATATGTGTCAGCTCTTATGCCAGTACAAGGCTGTTTTGATTACCATGGCCTTATAATATAGCTTGAAACAGTTATTGTGATCCCTCCTATTTTGTTCTTCATGCATTTAAGTTCTTTGGCTTCTCCATTTTTTATAATATTCTTAAAATCCCCCTGTCTATTTAGCACCTACCAGTTATGCTTCTTAATCCCTGCAAATTTTCCCCCATTTTTCCCTTTACCTCCATTCTCCCCGTTCCCCTTCCCAGCTGATGTCCCTCCAATGATCTCCATATCTATGATTCTGTTCCTATTCTGGCTGTTCGCTTAGTTTATTTTTTAGATTCAGTTGTTGATAGTTGTTAATTTGCTGCCTTTTTAATGTTCATAGTTTTGATCTTCTTCTTTTTCTTAAGTAAGTCCCTGTAACATTTCAAGAAATAATGGCTGGGTGATGATGAACTCCTTTAGCTGTACCTTATGTGGGAAGAACTTTATCTGCCCTTTTATTCTAAAAGATAGCTTTCCTGGATAGAGTAATTTAGGTTGTAGATCCTTGCTTTTCATCACTTTGAATACTTCTTTCTAGTTCCTTCTTGCCTGTAAAATTTCTTTTGAGAAATCAGCTGATAGTCTTATAGGAACTCTTTTGTAGATAATTTTCTGCTTTTCTCTTGTTGCTTTTAAGATTCTCTCTTTATCTTTAACCTTTGGCATTTTAATTATGATGTGTCTTGGTGTGATCCTCTTTGGGTCCAACTTATTTGAGACTCTCTGGGCTTCCTGGACTTGTATGTCTATTTCTTTCACCAAATTAAGGAAGTTTCTTTCATTATTTTTTCAAAGAAATTTTCAATTTCTTGCTCTTCTTCTTCTCCTCCTTGAATCCCTATCATTCAGATGTTGGCACATTTGGAGATATCCTGGAGGCAAATTATACTACCCTGGTTTTTTTCATTCTTTTTTCTTCTTGCTGTTCTAGTTGAATATTTGTTTCTTCCTTATGCTCCAAATCATTGATTTGAATTGCATCTTCATCCCCTCCACTGTTGGTTCTCTACAAATTTTTCTTTATTCACTTACTGTAAACTTCATTTTTTCCTGGGTCCTTTTTATTTTGTTGGCATACTCAGTGAGTTCTTGAGCATCTTGATCACCAGTGTTTTGAACTCTGCATCTAATAGGTTGGCTATCTCTGTTTTTGTTTAGTTCTTTTTCTGGGGTTTTATTCTGTTCTTTCATATGGGCCATACTTCTTTGTCTCCTCATTTGGCAGCCTCCTGGTGTTTGTTTCTGTGTATTAGGTAGAGCTACTTTGACTCCCTGACTTAGTAACATGGCCTAATGTAGAAAAGGCACCTATAAATTGTGTGATTCAGAGCCTTAGGGAATCACCTGGGCAGGGCAACCCACTTCACTGCTTTGTGACTCTGTGTGGGAGTAGGACTTGGAGAGGGGACAATGCCACTTCCTGGTTTCTGGAGGCTTTCTCTGCTCTCACCCTGTGTGACTGGGTACTAAATCCCAGAGTGGGTGGGTCTGTTTATATTTCAAGAAGTGTGGGCTTTTCAAGTGGATTCTGCTGAAAATCTGGTAGTTTCTTCTGCCACCCAAACCCCCACTGGTTTTTATGGCTAGAAGTAATAGGGATTTATTTTCCTGGTGCTGAAACCCTGGGCTGTGAAGTCTGGCCTGGGACTGAGATCACTCACTCCCACAGCATCCCTCCTGATCTTTATACACCACGTGTGAATATGGAACTGCCCATTCCACCACCACTGCCTATCCATGCCACACCATGTCCCCTTGCATATTCTCTCATCTCCTCATCTCTGCCCCTCTTACTTATCTGGATGAATGTGGCCTCTTTAAATACTTAGTTGTTAGACTTCCACAGAGTTCAATTTTCTGATGGTTCTGGGTGTTATTTGTTTTGTGGTCTAATTGTAATTCTTTCTGTGGTTGCACAAGGAGGCAAAGTGTGTTTACCTACACCTCCATCTTAACCAGAAATCCAAGGATTGAATCTTTATGGTCACTTTATTCAGTTTCCAGACATCTAAGAAGATGGTGGGTTATGTACCTCAAAAAACATCTTAACATTTCATCTTAAGCCAAGCTTTTTTAAGGTGAAGAAAGGGTAGGTAAGGGGTTTGTTGAAAAGGTTAATTGGATAAGAACTGCAGTCCAATGGTGATTTTCCTAGTACTTCTTTATCTGTTGATCAACAATTCTTTATCTGGTTCCCTCCCTAGAAGACAATGGCTCAGATACAACCTCCATCACTTGCAGACTTCCTGGGGCACCAGGTTGGTTTGTTGACCTCTTTGGGGCAAGTGGTCATGCATTCCAGTTCCTAGAATACCACCTCCCACACCTATTAAACACTTAAACCTATCAGCTATGACTGAAGCTAAAATAGTTACCTCTTTAATTCCCCTATCAAAAGCAGGAATGGGTGTTATGTATGTGCCACAGGATCTGGCACATAGCAGGAGCTCAACAAAAGAATGTTAAAGTCATGCATTAGAACCTTGAGCATTAAATAATACATAGTCTAAATGAACATTTCTTCATTTAGGGAAAAAGCATTACAAGAGGGCATTGTTCAGGATATTTTTCAACTGTAGATAACATAAAACTGAAATCAAATGCATTAAAATTTAAAGCTTAGAAATGCATTGACTCCATGGCTGAAAATTCCTAATGTGAAGCAGCCATTAGGTGTAGTTTGATCAGAGACCTGGTTCCACTTGTCTTCACACTGTCTTCTTTTTTTGTCAGCTTTATCTCAACATGGTAGAAAATGACTTTGGCGATTTCAGGTATCACATCTGTGTATCACAGCTTCCAGAGGATGAGTGAACTCTTCTTTACCCAACCATCAACTTATTATATAAGCCAAGCACTGGAAGGGAAAGGAAGATAGGATTAAGGTAACTGGTTTAGAACAAAATGCAGATGGTGCTATTTACAACAAAGTCTGTTGGCTGTGAAGCAGTATCCCATTTGGAAGGGGCCTTGGGAATAGAACTGATGGGAAACAATCAAAATTGTTTACTATAACTAGTTAATGACTAAGGTCCCTTCCAACTCTCAGGGTTTATGTTCCTATTAAGCTCATTGACATCTTCCCCACACTTCTCCTCCCAACACCACGCTAATATCAATACTTGAGAAAGGGAAAGTAACAAATCTTTTTCTACCAACTGCATATCATCCAAGCAGCCACAATTGGGTCTACCCGTTTTTGCTTACACAATTCAACAAATATTTTTCAGTGCCTGCTATGAGCTGGGAAATTTAATGGGACTTAGATATACAATGAAGAATAAGAGACACTTTCAAAAGATACTCAGAGGTAGAGAAGATATTCCTTTAATAATAATATAATTATTATAAGAAAATATTAATATAGAAAATATAAAAGAAAGTAAGGTAGAGACAAGAACAGACAGAGCACAAAGAATGCTGAATCCTGCACATGAAGTAGGTGTTCAAGTGGGAAATGATGTTCCTTCAGAGAAATAGATTACAGGAATGCCAAGGTGGAAGAAGACTACCTCAACTTTACAAAATGTCAGTAGATCAGTAGGCCATTGTGGTTTGAGGTATAAAGCAGAAAGATGAAGTGGAGAAAGATTAAGATACTGATCTTAATCAGGGACTATATTATGACTGACCTTAAAAGTCATGTTAGGAATTTTGGACTTTATCCTAAAAGTAATGCAGTGTTTTATATGAAGATGCCACAATTTACAATTTTTCCATAGCATTCAGAATCTTGCAATTAGTCTAGCTGCAATTAACAGGACCATAAATATTTGTATTGCAACATAATCCCCTCATGAACTTTTTTGTAATTCACCAAGAAAGAAAGTATTAAA
This sequence comes from Phyllostomus discolor, assembly GCF_004126475.2. Classification (NCBI taxonomy): domain Eukaryota; kingdom Metazoa; phylum Chordata; class Mammalia; order Chiroptera; family Phyllostomidae; genus Phyllostomus; species Phyllostomus discolor. The sequence continues at coordinate 86,893,345 of NC_040903.2, forward strand.
ATCTGTCACAGTGAATGGTTATCATGCTGATTTCTATTTAAATTTCTACTGGTTGATTTTCAAAATGCATTCTATAATGTTTGCACTTTGCCTTATTCTTTCCTGTTCCTTTTTCTACTTTATATTTCTTTATTGTGGATAATTGTCAATGTATAATAAAATAGTGCACACCTTACATGGAAAACATAAAGTTAGAATACAAGCTAAATAATTAAGCTTGAAATAAGAAGTCAGGTGGTAGATGCTAGTTGATAATGAACTTAACCTACTGAGGTTTGAAACCTCAAATAAAGAGAAATAACTCACTTGAAGGACTGGACTGGAAGTTTCACACTGACAAAATAATACTGTATGATATACTTAGAGTATACATAATACTGTACTGAATTTAAACAATAGAAGTCAAGAGTAACAAAAGCAAAATCAAAGAGATTCAAATTGGAGGAACTCAAATTAGGATTACCAGAAAAAAATGTCTAATTAAATTTTAACTTCAAGTAAGCAACAGTTGAAGTGTAATTATATTTTAATTTGATAAATCCAGTGGAATTTTAATACATCTCCACAGGGCCATTCAGAACCCATCTTCTCTCTCATTTAAATGTGCAGATGTGGGTCAAAAAACTGTAGACCTTGAAGAAAGAAGAATAAGCCATCATCCACCTACCATTACACCCCTTGCTACAAGAGGCAAAACTTGTAGGTATGACCTATATCCACAAATGGTTTCAATGCAATTCAATTTTACTGAATAGCAAACCTACACATGAATGTCATGACTGCTGTACAAAAGAATCCATGTGTATGTATGTAAAATCTAGCAAGCCTGTCTGAGATATGACAAACTGAGTCACATAAATCTGGGTATGGACCTCGTTCCCATTTTAGCAAGGTAAGCATAAAACTTACCTCAGAGTTCCACATTTATACAATGAGAATGATGGTTAGAACTGCTATGAAGATTTAATAATACTAGATTTGTAAAACACTTGGCTTAAAATCTGATCCTTAGAAGTAGTTACTAGTTACTAGTTAATTCACAATACATAAATGTTCCAGAATGCATCATCCAGAATATCCAGAATGCAGTTGGATAAAATAAAACATACTAGCTATTAACTATTTGTAAGCAAACACTGTAAGTGTTTCTCTCCCTATTGAGTATCTCTGGAATTTTGGGAAATCTTGTCAACCATCCCATGGTTTAGACAGGTCCCTCTATTAAGGTTACTTCAACAGAATTAGAAAACACAGAAATGGAGATCACATGGAGGGTTATCAGCAGGGAAGCGGAGGAAGGAATGGGGGAAAAGGTACAGGGAATAAGAAGCACAAATGGTAGGTAAAAAATAGGGGGAGGTTAAGAATAGTATGGGAAACGTAAAAGCCAAAGAGCTTATATGTGTGACCCATGGACATGAACTAAGGGGTAGGGGGAATGTGGGTGGGAGGGGGTGTGCAGGGCAGACAGGAATAAAGGGAGGGGGAATGGGACAACTGTAATAATATAATCAATAAAACATATTCTATAAAGAAAAAGAAAAAAATATACATGTGTATACATGTATGTACATGTGTGTATACACATAAAAAAGAAGTGGAAAGCAGCATATAAGTTCTTGATTCCTAGCACTCTGCTATGCTAAGTTCTCGCTCTCCTCCCCTAAATCAGCCATTAATCAGATCTCCTTGCTTCTTTTATCCTACAATTTATGCAGTGACATTTCTTAATGATAATTGCTCTGTAAGGAGCAGATTGCTTCAGTGCTAAAATGTATTTGTTGATACAAGGACAAAGAAAAGACATCTAGCAATGTCACGAGCACCCAGGCTCCCAAGAAACAGTGTTTTGTATGGGTGAGATGCATTGCCCAGTATTGTCATAGCCAAGATTAACTCTGACATTTTCAAATGTCACAGTTAATCCACTCTTAACAGCAACATTTTTAAATGTGTTAGAAGGAAGACTTCCAAAAGTCACGTCTGAGATAGAGGATGCATAGTGATTTCAGCTCTGTGTTTCTTCAAAAAAACATAGCAGAGTTATTTAGACATACAGACATACATTTGGAAAGTTGGTTAATGATGTTTTGAGAATCTCCACAAAATTCAACATAAAAAATGTTTTACATTATTCAGTGAGAATCTGACACTAATGTTTTTGTGTTGAATCCCACCATGGCTGACTTAGCTCTATTCTGTGACTACAGACTACCAGCCAGGATGTTTCACTGTACCATGTTATGGAACTAATGTTTATATCCCCCTAAAATCCATATGTTGAAACCTTGATTTTCTATATGATGCTATTAGGATATGGGGCCTTTGGGAAGTTATTAGGATTAGTTGAGATGATGAAGTCAAAGCCCCCATAATTGGGTTTAGTGCCCTTTTAAGAGTCACCAGAGAGCTTTCTCATGTTCTCTGTTCTCTGCTATGTGAGAATACAAGAAGCCAGCAATCCACAACCCAGAAGAGGGTCCTCGCCAAAACTTGACTACACTGGCATCCTGATCTCTGACCACCAGCCTCTGGAACCATGAGAAACAAGTTTCAGTTGTTTATAAATCACCTGGTCTATGTTACTTTTCATAACAGCTGAACTGACTAACATAATCCAACAACTCCTTGACCATATAATTGGTCTAAACATTGACAGGAGACCTAATTTGAACCAATCAGAGTCATTCTATGAAATTGTATCATGGATGCCATATTCTTTCTCAGCCATGGGCCACTAAACTAGGATGATATAATCCTGAAGAACCCTGTGGCTATTTCATCATTTCCCTCACATGAAGCAAGCCTGACTATTGAACGAAACCAGTACACCAAAGGAAACAGAACCAAGTGATGGAGGAAAGGTAGGCTGGAGAGACAGATCAAACAAAAAATATCATTTTCTGAATCCATAATGTTTTTAAAAACAATCCCACCTTCTTGGAATTCTTAGCTACATGCACGATTGAGTAAATTCCCATTGTTGAACTAGTTTATTTAAGGTTTTGTCATTGTACTAGAATACTATCTTCATCACACTTAAACAAAAAGAAGATTCACATTTTATACCAAAGCAAGTCTTGAAAATTCCTTTGAAGATTCAGTTACTATTTTCATATGATGTTGTTTTCTTTTATAAAGAGAATACCTCTCCATATATTTTTTAAAGATTTTACTTATTTATTTTTAGAAAGGGAAGGGAGGGAGAAAGAGAGAGAGAGAGAGAGAGAAACATCAATGTGTGGTTGCTGGGGGCCATGGCCTGCAACCCAGGCATGTGCCCTGACTGGGAATTGAACCTGCGATGCTTTTGGTTCGCAGCCAGAGCTCAACCCACTGAGCTACGGCAGCCAGGGCTCACATGATGTTTTTAACAACATAATGCATTTAGATAATCTCTTTAATTATAGTGCAGTAGAGTTCAACTGGAAAGTTCTATTTCAGTAATCATAAGCACATAATTTATCAGTGCCAGGATCTATTCAGACATCCCTTGTGAATGAATTGTGAATGAATTATTACATAATTGGATTTTTAAATTTTTATAGGATAAAAACATGTGTGATTTCATTTTCACATACTTCTCAGGAAGGCCAGTTCATAGGAATAATTTCTAAGATTTAAAATAATAAAATATTTGTCCTCTCTTTCCTGATGTCATATAATTAATATAAAAATGTTTTTGTTGTTTTATCAGTGGTATAGCATAGTGAGTTGAGCAGTGGTTCCCAAAAGTTATGTCTACTTGGAACCTCAGAATGTTCCGACTTTATTTGGAATAAGGATTTTTTCAGATATGATTAAGGTAGAATCTCAAAATGAAATTATCCCAAATTAGTGTGGACCTGTTATAAGGAGACAGAAAAGAAGACACTGAGGGATACAAAGAAGATCGTGTGAAGACGGGGGCAGAGATGAGTGATACAGCTACAAGCCCAGCACCACCCATGATTGCTGGAAGCCACGAGAAACTAGGAAGAGGCAAGAAAGAGGTCTGCTCTAGAGCCTTCAGAGGGAGGCTGATCCTGTGGACACACTAATTTTGGACTTCTAGCCTCCAGAACTGTGAAAGAATAAATTTCTGTTGTTGTAAGTTAACAAATTCGTAGTGATTTATTATGGCAATCCTAGAAAACTTATACATATAGATATGTATATTTCCTGTAATTAATTTGAGTGTTCTTTTTGTTGGTGACTTGGTGTATACAAGGTTAGATTTTTAACACTGTTCTTAGAAAATCTACTATAACACATTTTACCATGTGTGAAAGTTCCTGGGAGTTTTGACCTATTTTTCCCTGGATGACTATTGTGTTTTGAAACAATTTCCTTGTGAGAACATGGACCCACCTATATTCTGTGGCTAAACTGTATTTTTCCACTATATCTTTACAATTGGTTTTCTTAAGCTTTATATTCAACCAAGGTGTCTGCTAAATGTCAATTTATGCTGTCATTCAGAAAGTATCTGTCAAGTCTTTGTAAAGTTAACAATTCCATAAACTACTGCCATAGATGAGGTTTATTTTAGGAGTCTCTGTGAGTGTGTAAATCCTATTTTTTATACAAAAGTCTGATGAATCCTTTTTCTCACTATGACCTTCAGGGGCTTCGGTTTCCCAACATCAACATAAAAATAAAAACATTTAAAAGACATTTCACAATTTATGAGGCATTTCTGCACACAACATGCCATTCAGTATAAATAACTATAACTAATATAATTCTATCTTTTTGGTATTTGGAATAATTTGGGATAATTTTACATAAAATACTATGCATATTCCTGGAGAGGAACTACATAACTTTCATCAGATTTGCAAAGGGTTCTAAGAGAGAAATGTTGAAGACTTTTTATTGCTGTAAGAAAAACAAGAAAGCTATGAAACAGTATCCATGTAGCTAGCTGAAATAGTCTTAGTTTTCAAGTCATACCCTGTAACGTTATCCTCTTAACAGTTGGGTACCTCATTGTGAAACTGCTGTCAGGATCAGAATCACCTGTCTCGTGTTTCTAGTCTCAGAGAGAGAAAGTTATTCTCTCATAACAGGCTTGGTATAGCCAGCAGAGCTAAATTAATTTCACATTCATATGCTTTATTATGAAACTTTTCATGATTTATCCCCATATTTGTCATTTATCTTAATAGTTTCATCCTGTTTTATTCAGCTACAATTGACATCATAAAAAGAATAGACATCTCTACTTGAAATCCATATATATGCATAATCTCCATTATACTTTGCTTAGCACTGTTATTTTATTTTTTAATAATATTTTCAGATCTTAGAGCTTGTTTTTCTTAAGACTGTATTTATTTTTAAAGAGAGGGGAAGGGAGGGAAAAAGAGAGAGAAATATCAATCAGTTGCCTCTTACAGGACCCCGACTGGGGACCTGATCCACAACCCAGGCATGTGCCCTGATTGGGAACTGAACCAGCAACCTTTCAGGTCACACACCAGCCCTCAACCCACTGAGCCACACCAGCCAGGGCACACTTTTAATAAATATTTGAAAGAAAGTGTTTATTAAGTATGGTAAACTCACCATCTGGAGAGTGTCCTTATTTCTGAACTTCTTCCTATTTCTTGTAGCTGAACCTTTTTTTTCTGAGTTTAGATCTGGGTGCAAGCCCTGACAGACTCCCCTAGATAACAGGACAAGCACAACTGCCTCAGAGGAATGAAGTGAGATTGGGGCATATTTGAATCACAGGTTCAAGGTCTCCTGCATCCTCCCATGCCCCTATACAAAACATTATAAATACATAAAATCATTTCTTTCTTCAGCTACCCTCTCTGACAAGTGGTCAAGTCATAAAGGACATGGTCTACACTGACCAATGCTAAGAACAACAAAATGTGCTCAATACCTGCCAAAGTGTAAGCTGATTTCTGATGTCACTACATGGGCTACCTATTTTTGTGGACTGCCAATAAAAATAAAATGTTTGAGAAATATGAAGCCAAATGAAAAGGGAATCAAGACACATATTTTAAAATCCTAAAACAGGAGAATTCTTCTACACCTGTAACTTTTCATTTAAATGTTAATTTTCCCATAGGATTTTTCATACTCAGTTGCTTTCTTTCTTCACCACCCCACCTATAATGGTATTCATTTTGCATGGGACTTCAGAAGACACATGTCCTAAGCGTCTATTTTAATTCACACTATGATAAGCTTACAATGGGCATTAAAATTTTTTTAATTGAAATGAAGACTTATTGAACCAAGTGTGAAGTTTCTCTAAGAAACATAGAAACAAAGGATTCAAGAATGCACAGAGCAGATTAGTTAAACATCTGGTATACAAAGGCGTAATGTGATGGTAACAGAAGGCATTATCTCTGTTCCTATCTTCCGATGCCTCTTTTTAAAGCCTGAGATCAATCAGAGACCAACATTGCCTTGGTTAAGAGCTACAAGAACTTTGTACCTAAAATATCTTTAAGTCAAAAGCTTTTTTCCAGATGTACCTTTCTAACCAGTTTAGTATTTAACCCTTAGTTCATGGTAAAATTTGTTCCTTTATTTCTGAGGCATGTTATTCAATTATATTTTTCCTTTATTCAAAAGGGATATAATGTTTCCCCCAGAAATCTTGAAACAAGCAAATAAGCAAAAGAACAAAGAATGCAAGTTTAAACTATTCACAATGATACTGATAAACAGCCTGTCTGGACCACTAGGAGTGGGCCGAGGGCCGGCGGGGAGAGCATCCACCTGTGGGGGTGAGCAGGGTGGCACAGAATAGAGCCGGGCCATGGGAATGGGTCCTGCGAGCTGCTTGTGCATGGAGCTACGCTCCTCGAGGACAGAAGTTAGAGGTTCGGGTACTGAGGGCATGGCATGCAGCAAAGAATACCTTAGTGAATCACCTGGGGCCATGGCGAGGGCTTTGAGTTTCGGTGCCGGGCTGCACTTCCACAGGTCTGTGAGGCTGCATCTTGTCAACTAACCAAGCACCAGTGCCTTGTGCTGTGCAGTATTTCCAGGGTGTCTTTACTTGGGCCTTTGGTTTGGTGGTTCTCTGTCAATAGTCTCCAAGCGTTGGTAATTCACTACATGAGGGACTAGGGCATGAGAGGCGGAGTTGGCTGAGCTGCCAAGCTAGTCTCCCCACCCCCCTCCAAGGTGATAGCAGGTAAAGGTTCTAACATTGAGCACAGGCAAAGCTAGCAAGATAAATAGATAAAGGGAGAAAGCTGTCCTGCCCGCTTCTGGTACCAGATTGGAGGTGGGACCAGGGAAAGGCAGGCACATGCACAATGGAAGTCAGAATGGTGGGAGGGAGAGGTGCTGGCTCAAGAGGCCTGTAAGTCTAGCCTGGGGAGACAAGGGATTGGTTCGGAGGTGGACCCACCCCAAAGCATGAGAAAGGACCTGATGCATCCCACACCAGATCTGATATAGACCCAGGGGAACAAAGAAACTCTCTAGCCCCTCACTCACTGCCAGGGACCTGAACTCCGAAGCGCACCAGCCTGTCCATACACTACTGGCTTTGGCAGTCACGTGGCCCATGACCTCCAGGAGCAAAATTCTCTCTCTTGCTGACCTGGTGGAACATTCATTGGTGCATTTGCACAATCACTAGTCAGGGGGGACACAACTTTGCAGCCCTAGCAGCCACATGGCCATAGTCGCACCAACTCCACACACAGCCTCCAGGAGGGAGCCTGAAACAGCAGCTAGGAACAAGCTAAGCTACCTGGATGAGGGCTTAGCAGCTGCCTGTAGGCTCCATAAGACAGTACTTCAAAATGGAGCAAGAACTCTGGGCACTAGCTTTTCTTCTTGCCTTGCTGAGGATGGCAGGGCTTCAGGTTTTATGGAGGAGATGAGGTTTGATATGGGGAGTCCCCCATTCTCCAGATCATTCAGCACCTTAATAAAAGCCTCTTTCCTTTCTCACCAACCTCTGCCTTTTGGGTTTGCCTTTTGTGGAGACAAGCAGCCGAACACCCTTTTTTTCTGTAACAAAAAGCCACTTCCCAGAGGGAAACACTTGATATTTACCATAAAGATTTTCTGTGCTATATAAGCACTGTGGGATGCAAATGGTAAAAAAATTATCAATAACTCACATAGAATCTTCCACGTTCTCTTCCCATTCTACATGCGTGCGATGTTAAAGGCAGCAGTGCTGCAGAAATGAGAAGCTGATCCCTTGTACTGCCACAGGGAAGGTTGTCTACCAGGCATCCACTTAGATTGAGATGTCAGTAAAAAAATAAGCATATTAAGCCACAGAGGTTTTCATATTACTTGTTTTGGTAACAATTAGCTCATTCTGACTAACATAGTAATTTTTACTTTGAAATAAGATGTCATCTTAACAAATCCTTAAATATAGATCATTAGCTGAGCAGCTGGATGTTGAATATTGAGGAAAGTCACACACAGTGGAAGTGGTTGGAGAAAATAAAATAAATAGTGTGCATTGGCTACCATTATAGGAAGGCAGCTAAGTGTTATGAGAAATAAATAAGACCAGGAGAGAATTTGCTCACTTGCAAGGGAATAGATAAAATCAACAAATGTGGGGCCTTGAAGAACTGGAAAATCTGGTCACTTCTAGAAACAGTAAGACATAACATAGAGAAAGTTGTTGAGGGACCAAAATCCTCTAAGACTCAGCCTTATGAAAAAAATAGAATAAGGATGTGGATTTCTAACTTTGATAAAAACTTAGATTGCCTCTGATGGAGAAAATGTGAATGTGAGAGTAAAAATAAAATATATATCTAGTGACTAGAAGTCTATAAAAGAAATAATGCTACATGTTCCTTAAATGATTTCTGTTCCCTCGGAGCACAAAAAATCTCCTTGCATCAAAAAGAGACCTTTTCGAAGCATTATGCTAAGCGAAATAAGCCAGGTGGTGAAAGACAAATACCATATGATCTCACCTTTAACAAGAACCTAATCAACAAAACAAACAAGAAAAATATAACCAAAGACACTGAAATTGAGAACAGGCTGACAGTGACCAAAGGGGAGGGAATTTCAGAGGAAAAGGGGAAGGGTTTGCAGGAACAAGTATAAAGGACACATGGACAAAAACAAGGTGGGGGTGGAAATGGGAGGGAGGTAGGGAGGGCTGGGGGAGTGGACTGGGGTGGGAGTAAAAGGCAGAAAACTGTACTTGAACAATTAAAATTTAAAAAAAATTAAAGACCTTTTATTATTTCTCATTAAGGAGAGTGAGTACAAATTGTATATTTTGAGCAATTAAAAGCAAGCAGGCCTTCTCTACACTCCTTTTTTCTCTCTCTGCTTACTGGGTGATGCAGGTGTAACTTTCAAGCCACATAGAGTACAGAGTATGAGAGGCTTTCAAGCCATCTCAGAATAAATTGTGATAGATCTTTGAATGACTATGTGAGGCAGGCATTCCTCAGGCTCTTCTCCCTTACCATATTCACAGACTAATCCGTATCAGATTATGAAATGAGAGATGAATAACCTTTATTATATTTAACAACTGTGTTGCTGAGATTGTGACAGAAATTAACCTTATGTTCCTGGTTAATATACATGTATAATTAAGTCATGTTGTATTTATGTAACAGAATACCAAAGAGCAATGTAAATGAATGAATTGATGAATTATAGGTACACATAATATCAAGGGCAAATCTCAGGATGATGTTCCTGATATATAAATAAATTTAAATAAATAACCAAGTAAGTTTAAGAAGAAATGGGAGGGGGGTCAACCAAATTGAATATGCTAATTTCCTCTGAGAATTGAGGAAGACGTATGAGATTGGGGACGAAGATCAGACATAACATTCAAAGTTAGAAAAGGTAATGTTTTATGTCTTAAGTTAGGTGTTTTTGTATCAATTTTAAAAATATATTCATGTTTTACAAAAAATTATGCATTATTCAATCAATATTCATCTTAAAAAACTAAAATCAATTTAGTAGTAACATTTTTGAGGTCGTAGGTATGTATCTACAGAGTAAAACAACTCTCCTAATGATATGGGAATATGCACTTAGCACTTTTGAAAAGCCTCTGGTAGCAGCATGAGGCAGCTTTACAGGTTGCTGCATCTCAGACAGTCTTGCCATCAACATAATGTTCTCTGGACAACTGTTTGGAAACACAGAAAGCAGCTCTACCAATGAAAAAAATTAATATCAAATACACATCTGAAAAGTTTGAATAAAATTTTCTTAACATGCGAATGAGCCGTATTTACCTTTGAAAAAAGTTTGCAACCTCTACTCCAACAAAAGTTCTCATTTCCAAAGATAAAATACTGCCAGAACTCTTAGTCCTGGCCAAGTTTTCATGTTTAATGTACTTATGTCATTTTGCTTCTGAATGTTTTACTTTTTATCTCCACCAAATAAAATTGTTAGAGATATTAAGAAGGGAACTGAGCAGAAAACAATGGCATTTTTTCTTATAATCAGAACTAGTAAAGAGAATCTCAGCAAAACAACAAATTTTAAAATGAAAATCCAATAATGCTAACAAAGTAATTCCAGTTGTAGAACCAGAATTTAATTAAGAGTTAATAGATGACCTTCAAAAGATTATGGATGCAAAATTAGAGCCTTAAAATTTTATCATGTAATAATTACTAATTACTAATAAATTATCATCATAGTTACTAATTACTAATACATCATCATCATAAATATGCATGAGCCCTACCACTTTTTTTGCCTGCATCTTACCTGATAACACTTCATTATTGCATGTCTACTGTAGAAGCCTTGCTTCTATTTAAAATGCCTGGACTACTCATTAATTGTCCCATTGGCACTGTATCTGCAACTTAGATTCTGTCACAAAGGAACTTGTAGAAAGAAAGCTAAATGTTCCAAGACTTTCTTTAGGCCTGGACAATAGGTAATTACAGTATATGCTCTGATCAGTCTATTTTTCTAAAAAGCAATGTGATGCCAATAACATAAAAATAAATTATTAATATGTATTCATATATTTAAATGTAGAACAAAACTTGAATATAGTTAACAACTCAACATAATTCAGAATAGTTGATTAAAATAGAAAAGAGTGACAATACCATAAAACAGGTATTAACAAGATGAGACATATAAGAAACTACTACTAACTGAAAGTAATGAATGGTGTATGTGTGTGTGTGTGTGTGTGTGTGTGTGTGTGTGCCTTTCATGGAAACTGGTATCATGGCCAACAGGATGATATGAACAAATTGTATACTCAGTATTGATGCCTCACTCTCATTCACAAAGCCATCACCGAAGGTCAGTCTCTTACAGCCTATGTACACGGTGGGAGGTATCTAGTGTCAAGCTCACCCTCTTGCACTCTCTAAATGTGTAGAATATGACCATTGAAAGGTTAATTAGAGTAATAAATCTTACACTCTACATATTAGTCATTCTGTAAGATCCTCCTATAGCATTAAACAGAAGAAAGCATCATTTGAATATCACCGAAGAATCTCCAATTTACTGTTCAAAACTGAACTCTTAATTTGCTTCTTCAAACCACTTTCAAACCATTCAAATGTTGTTTTCCCATCTCAGTCAATGGCAACTTTATTGTCCAGGCTACTCAGGCCAAACTTCATTGAGTCATCCTTCTCCATCCTCCGTCCCGTAGTCAATCTAAACTTGGCAGCTCTCCCTACGAAACATGCCCTGGGCCTGACTCCCTTTGCCACCTACACCACCGGCCCCTGCACAAGCCACCATGACCTGCCTTTGATTACTGTGCTGGTCTCCTGAGTGTTCTCATTGCTTCCACCTTTCCATGTTACAGTGTTTTTATCCTCCACATGTAAAAAATCTTTTTAAAATGAAGTGAGAGCGTGTTACACATTTATACAAACCCCTTCAGTGTCTTTCCATCTCACTCAGAGTAAACACCAAAATCTTTTACACTGGCCTATCCTCTCCTCAACTTCTCTGCTCTAAAGTCCTACTGCTCTCTTCCTCTTCACCCTACTCCAGCCACTCCAGCCTGTTCCTCACCACCTTGTCCCTCAGACACAAGGTGCATGTTCCTGCTGCAAAGTCTACACCCTTGCTGTTCCCCCCCAGGGACCTGCTTCCATTAGAAATCCACATGGCTCACTCCCATGCTTTCTTCACGTCTTTGCTCAAACAGAGTCATTACTTGTAGTAGTAATGCCTATATGTCATGTTTCATAATATAATAGTGCCTGAAAACAGAAGGCACTCAAGCATAATGTTACATAAATTAATAACATTGATCAGGAGGGCAGAGGCAGTTTTCTACCAAATGTTCAGAAGCAGATGTCATCAAGGAAGATTGAAACTCAGCATGGACACTAAATAGGGAAACTTGGGGAACTAGATACTCCCTCCTGCAGAGAACTCTTAGACAGGGCCTAAGGAAAGAATTGCTAAGGTCAATTTACATCTTATCAAAAACAATAATTTTTATCATCAGACAAAATATCAGAGAGGAAAAAGGATTGCCATGGTTTGCTCATACATCCGCATACTCTCATGCAAGGCCGGGGAATGGAAGTCTCCATAACACAGCAACTTCCCTATGTGACCCAATTCCTATGTGGAGAGAGGGTCAATATGTCTGAAACATGCACTGGAAAGCATAAGACTGATCTCAATTTATAATATAAAACCCCCCAAATGAGCTACTATTTCTTCCTTAAATCCACATATGCTGCTCAGAATCCTCTATGCTACCTGAAACCTTTTTGCTATTAAACATTCTAGAAATTCTACTTTCCCAGAATGGCTACATTCATGTCAAGTTGTACCTCATTTAAAGCTTCAATGAGGTTTAGGCATCCCCAGCTAGGAAAGACTTGGCTTCAGGTGCAATGGAGGAGGTTAGCAAAATTGTATTTCTTCTTTTTGAAAATGCACATTTACTCTGACATAGAGATGCATTTTAGGTTATTTGAACCCTAGGGTCTTATCATTATGTTATTCTTTTTCTATATCATGCATTAAATAATGCATAATCTTAGAACCACTGGTGTCTTCAATTCAACAAGATATGTTTAAAGTAAATTTGGGGGTATCAGCCAGGGCAGAATGAGTTACATTCATATAAGCCTTTTTCATACACTCACCGGATGAGCATGTTTTTGTCAGACGCTAACTAGCATGTCTGCCTTGAATGAATGTGGAAATTGTTTTCTTCAGGCCAAGGGTTTTTCAATCTATCTGAGGAAGGAGCCTCCTCCCTCAGCATGGAATACAGACCAGATGGAAGCCTAGTTCCCCAAGTCCTCCACTTCCTCAAAACCTGAGTCTAGAATCAGGGTTCTTGTAGTAGGTCACTACACCAAGGCTTTACCACCTATAATAACAATTTCCATGCCCCCAGGTTTGTTAGCAAATAATCAGCAACTGGAGTTCCTTGGCATATGGATATTACCTGTTTCCTTTTTATCATTCGGACTCACAAATCAGATAGATGAGTTAATCATGAGTTCCTACATTACTTCATCAACACTTTAAACTTCATAGCTTCACAAGATCTTTTAAAGATTAGGAATTTCAACCAAGGGGAGAATAATAACAGTATCTTCTATATCTAGTGTCTCTCCTATTTATTTTTATATTCCTGGGCCTAATTCCAATGTGTGGAAAAGTGAGGTATCTCCCACACTAACAACCAACCTTCTTCAGTTGAGTGTCCTACAATTTGACCCAGTTCTGACAACCATCTAGTTGGAGACAGTATCAAATACCAGTGGTCGAAGGTTCAGTCTACAAGCCCACTCCCCACACCACCACTTCAGGTTCCCGTCGCTAGTCCAGATTGCTACCTGCACCTCTGACCGTTCCAGAGATCCCCATGACCCCCTCCTCAGGTTCAATTATTTTGCTAGAGCAGCTCACAGAATTCAGAGAAACATTTTGCTTAGTAAATCACAGGTTTATTATAAAAAGAATATAAATCAGGATCAGCCAGATGGAAGAGATGCCTAGGGCAAGCTAAGGGGAAAAGGTGGGGCGTTCCCATGGCTTCTCCAGGTGTACCACTCTCCCTGAATCTCCAGGTGTTCGCCAACACAGAAGCTCTCAACCCCAACTTTTTGGTTTTTATGGAAGTTTCATTCCATAGCCATGATTGCTTAAATAATTGGCAATTGAACTCAACCTCCAGCCCCTCTCCCCTTCCAGAAGGTCAAGGGAGTGGGACAAAAGTTCCAACCTTCTAATCACATGGTTGGTTCTCCTGGCAACAAGCCCCCATCCTAGATGCATTCCAAAAGGCTCCTCACTAATATAACAAAACACATCTTTATTGCTTTTATCACTTGGGAAACCCCAAGGGTTTTAGGAGCTCTGTGCAGAAGACCAAATACATATTTCATATTATTATAGACAGAAGAATGTCCAAACTGGTAGAAAATTTTTATCAAAATTTATTTTAATAAAATAGAAAGTGCCTCTGGAAGAAAAATGTCAACAGAATGAGAAAAGTCTTTCATAGAAATGACAGTTTGCAGCTTCTCTTACGCATTTGGAATTAAGGAGGGAGCACAAGGAAGATTACATGACTGGGAGATAGCAAGGTGGGATGGCAATTATGGGATAGTTAAAGATGACGTCTTCTCTTAAGAGATTTAGAAAGAGGGGTTTGAAGCAAGACATTTAAAAGGTGCACTAACCAGGATGCACAGAGCCAGTGGACAAGGCTTGCTTAAGGCAAAGATAACCTTTGACTAACGGAGTCCTATGCCTGGTGTATGACTACCTACCATGACCTGCCCAGTTAGGAATTTCTGATAAGATCACCCTCTGAGGTTACTGTCCATACAGCTCCTTTTGCTTCCACATTATAAAGCACAGTATTGAAATATTTATCTTCCACAGAATATTCTAAGCTGTAAATTTTAGTTTCAGATATAATAGAAAGCTACCACCTATTAAACAAAAGGGGGTTCATACAACTTTTGGCTTTTAATAAGATGCTGAAATAAAGCCCTGGCTGGCATAGCTCAGTGGATTGAGCGTGGGCTGGGAACCAAAGTGTCCCAGGTTCGATTCCCAGCCAGGGTACATTCCTGGGTTGCAGGCCATAACCCCCAGCAACCACACATTGATGCATTGATGTTTCTCTCTCTCTCTCTCTCTCTCTCCCTCTCTCTCTCTCTCTCTCCCTCCCTTCCCTCTCTAAAAATAAATAAATAAAATCTTTAAAAAAAAATAAGATGCTGAAATAATATCTCACACAGACTAGTGTCTATTTTCAGAAAAAGTCATTTTTATGAGAAAATTTTATTTTTATTCTGGTACCTCTTGAGACTTGCATGACTGCCTTGGGTAAAACCCTCATGGGGAAAGCAGTCACAGAAAAAACAACCTTAAGAGTTCATGAACCTGGAGAAACTAAGCAAAATCCTTGGGAGAATGTCCTCTCCCAGCCCAGTGCTGCCCTCCTGTGTTTTGGCAGAATTCTCAGGCAGAACACACAATTAAAGAGATCATTCACGAATATGGATTCTGCCATTGAAATCCTGGGCACTGAATTTTGGTTCAGCTGTTGCCACTACAGGAAATAAACTAAGGAAATAAGGCCAAACCAGGGGTCCTACATCATATTCAGTCAATTTGTTCATAAAAAAAGATGACAGCCTCATCTTCTCAACAAATGCTGTAAATAGTAATGATGTTTATCATTGCAAATGAATCTGGCATTACAGCTCCATCGAGTTACCTCATGTTGTTCAACACATATTCAATTAAGATTCATTTTTTTAAATCTTACAGTGGGTGGTGCAGTAATATCAGAGCTTCTAGAATGGAGAAGCACTAACGACAACTGTGATCATTAGTTACTATATTAAGAAGAAAATGTCTCATGAATAAACAATAGTCTCCAAACTAAAGAATGTCTTCATTGATGGCTATTCTAAATGTTTTTAAAATAGCTCATATACCATCATGTATTAATTTACTCCATTTAAAAATGAATAAAGATAACAATTTTATTGGGGTTGTTAAAAAATAAATATTGGAAAACAAATATGAGGATCACTAATGTTTTCCTCTTTTTTATCCCCTTCTCATAACCTCTCCTGCCCTCTCTTGAGGGACGAAAATTGTGTGTGTGTGTGTGTGTGTGTTCAATTGCACCATTTACCTTTCATTTGATGAACCCACTTCTTCCCTCTATTTCATTTCTTTTGAAATTGTTACAAGAAAAAAATTCTTACTATTCACTCAAGAGCACTAATTTTAGATCAAAACAGTTCGGAGCTCTATGAAGTTCATGTTTCCTATCATGGCCTTTAAAGATAATGTCCATGTAAGTCCAGTCAGCTCATTAGCTGGCAGTCTTCTTCCTCTTATTTAATCATTTTTCAGTGAAACCCAAGCTTTCTAACTCACTGGTTATGGAATTTTTCCTTGTATCTCAGTGATTGAAGAAAGCCTACAGTACTTACTTAATAAGATACTTCTGTTAACACAGTCATAATACATGCTATTTCTAAAATTTTCTATCCAAGAAAATAAAATTTGTTTCTCCTAAATAAAGTCCCTCTCAAAGTCTTGAACATGCTAATCTCAATTAAGAAATACTATAGTGCCCTGACTGGTGTGGTTCAGTTGGTTGGGGCATCATTCCATAACCAAAGGTTGTGGTTAGATTCCTGGTCAGGGCACATACCTGGGTTGTGGTTTGATTCTCCATTCCCCAACCCTTGTCCAGGCATGTGTGGGAGGCAAGTAGTACATGCTTCTCTCTCACATCAATATTTCTCTCTTTCTCTTCCTCTCTCTGTAAAAGCAATGAAAAAAGAGTCCTCAGGCAAGGATTAAAAAAAAAGAAAGGAAAAGAAATACTATAGTAGGATGCTCTTTCATACTCGCATCTAGCACTTTACTTTTCTACTCACCATCTCATCCCTCTTACCCCATTTTCAGGTTGACAAATTGATGGCTGTCAAATTAGAGTGCTCAGCTTAATAACATATGTAGACTAGCCTTTTACATCATTTAGAAACTATATAATAAACATATGCATATGTAAGCTGTATGTTTGTGTATGTGTATGGTTGTAGTTATTAATGTATAATAATATTTAAATTCTGTATTTAATTAGTTATTTAATTATATTCTGTAGAGAATGAAAATTAATTGGCTTTTGGACAAGGGATTCTACTTCATAAGATTATCAAAGCACCACTAAGTTATTCTTCAAACTGATTAAAACTGACAAGAGCCAACTGTGATCATTAGTTACTAATAGATCTTGCTTAACAGCCACATTTTGTTTACATCAGTACTCTGGCCCTTATACCTAGAAAATCTGCTTGTACTATGTAAGTAGGGCAATCAGGAGACCTAGACAAGTGCATATTTTCACAAAACTTCAGTCCCCAGAGCTACTTGTAATTGTCCATCTATAAACAAATATGGTCCTTTGAGCCATTAATGACATAGCTTTATAGCTAGTGCCTCACAGAGCTGAGTAATATTATGCCATTGCTGTGAGCATTTTTTAGCAAGTTATCTCCTAAAGTTAAGCTGGGTTCTGAAAGCCATATTTCATACATTTGCATCTTTGTGCTGTTAAGAGTTTTGAGTAACAATCAACTTGGTGTTGTACTAGCTCTTCAGGCAAACACACAATAGTAGAAAAAAATGCCCTCACCCTCAAGCAGAGAAGATAATTCTAGCCTAAAGGGTCAATTCAGGCCAAGATAAAAAAAAAAAACAAAATTAAAAACAACCCTAAGGAATAAGATTCAAAATAAGGCCATGATAGGAAACCTGAACTTCATAGTCAGAGCTCAGAACTGTTTGACCTAAATTGTCCTTTGCTCAACAATGTTTGACAGACATTGATTGACCCTCTATTTTGCTTTGCTTGATAAGAGATAGCTTGTACATATATTAAGGAAAATTATCATGACCTTCCAAATTATAATTAAGTGGAAGTTACTCAGGTAGCAGTTCACATATCTTGTGGGGCTGTAAAAACAATAACTTTCCTCCCATCTTCTAAGTTCTTCTACATGGGCTAATAATCAAATTAATAGAAACAGATTAACAAGAGAAAATGTACAAAGTTTATTACAGATGTACATGCCAGAAGGGCCATAAGATATGAGACTCAAGACTCATCAAGTATTTGGGGCTTGTATGCCATTCTGGTCCAAACAGAAGGTAGGGAGAGGCCTATGATTCCAAAAGGAAAGCAGGTAATCCACAGGTAGGAGAAAGAGAAACATGGTAAAGCACTCTTGCTGAGTCATCCAGAAACAATGGGACACTGAGGGAAACGGACTTTATTAGATTTCTTCACGTCCATCTTGTAAATGCTAATTCATACATGCTAAGGTGATTATGCTAAGGTTCCCTTCCTGAAGCAGGTTTTTTACAATCTGAATTCCTTTAGCCCAGAAGAGGAGGTTCAGAAGCTCTTCGTGAGTTTTTTGTTTTTCAAGAACCAACTTAAAATCAATAATCCCAAAAGGGAGACTCGGGGGTGGCAGTGTATTCTGGCCCTTCTAAAAACTATTACCTAATAGAAACAAAGTGCTTAGTTCTTCTTCTTGTCTCTGAGTGAGGACTTGAAGCCAAGATCTGTCCACGCTCTGCTGCCTGCAGCCTGCCTGACCTTACAGCTTTTAATCCCTCCTGAGCCCATGTGCTCTCACCTGTACAATGCAGGTTATTTTGTTTTTCACAGAGCAAGGGGAGTATAAGAAGAAATAATGAATGAAGATCTTGGGAAAAAAATAAAAAGTGTTATATCAATGTAAATTATTATTTTTCATTGGTATACTTTATGAGTAAATCACATACAGCTCTTCAAATATATGCCAAAATGTTACCCAAATTTTGCCACACTCACTAGATGAACACTTGCTGAGTTTTTCACCTGAAGTTTTTCTAGGCAACAGAAAAGAGAAACAGATTCAGATGTATTACTACTGTGTTTTTAAAGGTATTTGCACTTTTTTTTAACAAGGTTTTTTTTTGTGGTTTTTTTTAATATTTTTATTTATTTATTTTTAGGGAGGGAGGGAGAGAGAGAGAGAGAGAGAGAAAGAGAAACATCAATGTGTGGTTGCTGGGGGTTATGGCCTGCAACCCAGGAATGTACCCTGGCTGGGAATCGAACCTGGGACACTTTGGTTCCCAGCCCGCGCTCAATCCACTGAGCTACGCCAGCCAGGGCTGCACTTTTAAAATTAAACTGAAATATGCATAAATGGAAACATTGTGTGATTTATTTGTACCAACTGGGTAATCCATCACAGGTAGACAGAAAGACCACTTAGAAACCACAAGTCTGTGTCTTTCTAATGAAAAAGCAACATCTTTTTAAATATATTTTATTGATTATGCTATTATAGTTGTCTTATGTTCCCCCTTTATTCCCTCTCCCTACACACCCCCTCCTACCCACATCCCCCCTGCCCTTTAGTTTATGTCCATGGGTCATACATATAAGTTCCTTGGCTTCTACATTTCCCATACTATTTTTAACCTACCCCGTCTATTTTCTATCTACCATTTATGCTACTTATTCCCTGTACATTTTGTTGGGAGCTGCCCTGCCTGGTTTCAGGAGCTGTAACCACCACTGCCTCCCCCGACCATGGCTCCTTAATGGCTTAGTGGCTCCCTAAGCCTGAGTGAGTGACCTACAGACCATAAGCCACTAAGGAGACAAACCTTATCTCCCTGGCAGGAGCACTGCCTCTGCCTCTTTTACTTTACCCTGCCTGGCCCCCAATGCTTGATCAGTTAGCCAATGACAGGTAAGATTCCTCAAGGGAGGGATGACCTAAGACAGCCATGACCACAGGGCTCCCAGGGAAGGACTTAGGGGCTACAGAAAAGGGGTGATGGACCCTCACCCCTTGGCTTTGACATAGTCTGAATCCTCATTCTGTCTGCTAGGAGTCTCCTAATCTCCTGGCTACTTTACTTCCCCTGCCTGACTTAAGCCTGAAACAATGCCAGTGGTGGGTGCAGCCCTGTGCTGGAAAGGGCGGGTTCCCTAGGGCGATCAGGCCTAAGAAAGAGTATATAAAATCCTGTGAAGCCTGCTTTGTTTAGAGTGCTCTCAATTAAATGATAAGGGTCCAAGCAGGAAGTGAGTTGGTTCCCCAAGGTTTTATGGCCATTTATCTGACCCTGACTCAAAATAGGCCCTCAGAGTTCTTTGTATGTTATCTACTGTTTGATCCTTACTGCCTGAAAATGATTAATTAAAACTTATTAGCTTTACCTATACACCTTATATTCCTATGCAAATTGAATCCAATAAAAGCTTCTTAAGGCAAAGATCAGGGTGCTCTCCTCTTGAGAGGGTGGCCAAGGCACTCCAATGCTTGCTCTCCCCTTGAGAGAGAAGTCTCACCACCCCTTTTCCTTCCCAGGACTCGGTAGTCCATGTGAATTTATTTTGTCTCATCTGTAACACTGCGGACACTGTGGGCCGGTGTCTGCCTCACATTTTCCCCTTTTGTCCCCCTTCCCCTCCCCCACAGATAACCCTCCATGTATCTCCATTTCTGTGATTCCAATCCTGTTCTAGTTGTTTGCTTAGTTTGTTTTCTTTTTTAAGTTCAGCTGTTGATAGTTGTGAGTTTGTTGTCATTATACTGTTCATATTTTTGATCTTCCTCTTCTTAGATAAGTCCCTTTAACATTTCCTATAATAAGGGCTTGGTGATGCTGATCTCCTTTAACTTGACCTTATCTGGGAAGCACTTCATCTGCCTTTCCATTCTAAATGATAGTTTTGCTGCATAGAATAATCTTGCACGTAGGTTCCTGCCTTTCATGACTTGAATACTTCTTTCCAGCCCCTGAAGAAGCAACATCTTTATTGCACCCCCTTCTTCACTCCACTTATCCCTTTAATCAATGACCCTATCCTCCAAAATGTATCATATGTCTATTTCTCTTCATCCCTTTGGACACCGCTACTAGCCCTCTCCTCATCCAGTACACTATCACACAAATTGTACAGACACCCAGCCATTTCAAGATAAGAAAATTTACATTCTCAAACCTTGCTAGTCAGTATTCCATCCATTCTAAAAGCAGGTATAAGGTATCTGTCATTTCCACAAAATTGTACTACTTTGACTCAGAATTGTTTATAATGATTCAACTTCAGATAATATCAATTCTTTACCCAGACATAAGCCCATAGAAAGCCATGTTTCAAGATTACATAGAGCAAAGGGTACATTGAAGGACCAGCAGAATAATAAAGATTATTCATCTTTATTCACAAAGAATAATACTGGCACCATAACGTTGCATATTATTCTCAGCATCGATTTTACTTTTCATAAGCACTAACCTCAGTAAACTCTCTCTAACCATCAAAGTTAAATATAAAAGAAAAATATTTGGTTCTTTTACAGATTATCTCAGCCATTTTCCACTCCCGTATTCTCTATTTCAACAATACAGACCATTCTGTAGTGTTTAAAATGTGCCATATTCAATCTCACTGTGAAACTTTTTACAAATCCTGATGTCTTTATCTGGATGTTGTTCACCTAAGGACCCTCTTCCAGCAGTTAACTGCGGTGTATGCATTGTTCAGGTTTTTCTCAAAGTCACTCCTCAGGGAAGCCTCACCTGACTGCTCTTGAATACCTAAGTGTCCCCAATATAAGTTCATGTTGCACCCTCTTATCCCTCCAACAGAGCTGTTGTCACAGCTGTTGTAATGAAGACTGAATTCTTGTTCACTGGACTGTAAGCTTCATGAAGGCAGGAATTGCGTCATGCTGGCTCACCTTTCTTTATCCCATGCACTTAATACCATATCTGGTATACATCAACCGCTTATAGCAGCAATTTTCAATCAGTATGCCACCAGAATTTTGCAAGCATGCAATACCTGACTATTTAGTCAGGAGCAATAACCTCTTTTTCTGTCAGGGGTGTCCAACCCATGGCCCTGGATGACTATGAATGTGTCCCAACACACAATCATAAATCTACTTAAAACCATTTTTTTGTTCATCAGTTTTCATCAGTGTTTGTGTATTTAATATATGGCCCAAGACAGCTCTTCTTCTTCCAGTGTGTTCCAGAGATGCCAAATATTTGGACACACCTAGGAGATGATCAGATACAAAAATGACAACAGCCAACACAACAATAACTATCTGGTATAAATGAATCAAAATTATAACTAATTTTTGTCATGTCTGAAAAAAATATAATGTGTATTTTGGTGTGCCACAGGATTTTAGTAATTAGTTCATGTAAGTCATGAGATGGAAAAGGTTGAAAATTGCTGGCTTATAGTTTCGTTGAATGAATTAAAACTCCAGAGGTCAACATCTACCTCGTCTGTAAATCTCTCCTATCTTTTTGAGCCCTTATCTGTCTCCATCCCATTACATTTAATTGTCTATCCAAAAATTTAGATTTACTTTCTTTTGTTATTCATTAAAGATATGATTGTTTTAGCCTTAGTTATAATTAATAGAATAATTCTCACTACATTAAATATTTTGAGTAACTCACAGAATCAACAAAGCTCAACAACTAATCACAGAGACTTCCCAACCAGAGAAGTACCCCAATTCATGTCATGTCTTAGAACTGGTTTCATGCAGACATCACAGCTACCACCCATCTACCCACAAATGAGGCAGATACCTATGTAATCCCACCAACCCCAACCATGCTAGCCATTAGGTGCTCACGCTACAGCCCCACCGCTGTTGCCTGTTGCTTCTTTCTAAGAGGATGCAGCTGCCTTGCCTCACTAGAATGCATTCTGCATGTTTTTCTGTCATGACTGAGCATGTGCATCTGCTTGTCAGAGGTGGGTCAAGGGCCAGGCCTAGACAAGCTGGGAGAGAAGGATCTTCAGTGGGACATATAAGCAATTTCATGAGGTAGAAGAGGCTGCAAATGCTGGAGGTGGTATGAGGGCAAAAAGGGGAAATGCCTACTATATTCTACCCAATTAAGTCATGAGCAGGATAAATTAATGGGGCAAAAATGTTATCTTAGTTTTTATTTTATTTTTGTCTTTGATATCTCTCAAAGCACCCAGAACAAAGTACTGCTGCACATAGTAGAATATCAATGGTTAATATTTTACAGTTGTAGACTTTCAGGAAAAAATAGCAAGTAAATTCACATTAAACACTGCCACTGACAAGGCCTTCAAAAATCCCATTTCAAAGCAGCGTCCAAGTTTTACCACAATCTGTGTGACACCATCAATGATAGTATAAAAATCTAGGTCTTTTTAACTGTACTGCAGATATGTGAGCAAAGGCTCCTTTCAGAAGCCAGCAGGTACAGACTGCTTAGAAACATGGAATAGTGAAGCGATTAAGGGATTCACAGAGAATATTGTAAATTTACATAATATTAGGAAGAAGATGGCATGTGGCATGCAGTAACCAACCTTGGATAATAGGTTCTCAGACAGCTGGTCACCGACATCAGTCAGAGGAATGACTGGTATAGAGAAGTTATAAAATTGTACTCATTTATATTGAAAACAAGCATTATGCCAATGAAGCAATGAAAGACAGATGGAAAACAGGTTGTATATAGGCACATGGTCTTTGATAATAAAACAGTTCTTATCTCTTTCTCCTAGAACAGTTTTTTGAATTAGAGGATGCTTAGTAGATTTTAAAACTTCATTTCACAAAGCCAGGATTAATAAAGATGCAATGGCATGGTATTATTTATGTGAACAAGAGAAAAAGCTTTTATTTTCTTCCAGAAATATTGAAGAGCCTGTATTTGAATGAACTTCCTGCAGTAGGCTGTGACCAGGCCAGACAGAGAACAATCATGTTACTAGCTTGCTTTTTACCTCTAAGCTTGGATATAAAATTTAATCTATGCAGCAGCAATTTCAAAAATATACACATAAAGGAGATTACCATGGCTTTTCTTTTCTTACGCACAAATCTGTTCAATAAAAATCTTAATATCTGGTATCTAGTAATCATTCAGAAAGAATAAAGAAGGGAAAGTTTAAAAAGCAAGAACTTCTCTACTTAAAGGTTATACTGTGGTGATGGAATTTTACTCACAGCTTTCATAAATTAAAAGACCTGAAAAGTGTTATACCCTTATGATATTTTTTAGTCTTTTTTTCATATTTTTATAGAAATTAAGTAATGAAAAAATATAATTTCCAAAATATTTCTTTAAATGTTGGCAATAGGAAAACTCAGTGTTTCTCAGTAATGTTTTCTTTAGTTCCAGCCAAAATACTAAATTGCAGAAACAATTCAGCATAAATTAGATAAATGAAATGTGTGACTACCCACAACTTTTACATACATTATCCTAAAACAATTCCTTTAAATAGAAAAAGGCAGTAATAAATATGTTCAGGATGATGCCATTTTACAAGAATAAAACTATTGTGTATTTCTTGATGCCCAAACCTGGGAGAGACTTCTATTCCACTCTTTCTTAAAGGCTTCTCTTCCAATAGGTATCAATTTTTAGCTAGACACATAGCCACTCGTCATAAAAGATGTACTTCTCAGGTGCCTACCAGTTAGATAGGCCACATGACTGAGAATCATACAATGAAACATAAGCAGAGTGTTTCAGAGCACATTCAATGCACGTTACCAAACATCAGCCTGCGCATGTCCTTTCAATCCCTTATCAACTTTATCCCTGTCTCATCCTACTCTTTGCATTGGTTTTACACTAAGGGGAACATCCCACTGCTCAGTGTTTTAAACTACGGGGATGAGGGCCATTGTCTGGGGATGGCAAAATGGCAGTCTGGAATGAATCGCATTCCCTGTACTACCTGCTCTAAACTTTTCTATGAGAGAAGTAAATTTCCCTCTTGTTTAAACCAGAGTTATTTGTGGTGTCTATTGCTTACAGGCACCCAGTGCTTGTGGTAAACAAAACTAGAACCTATGACTTTATAAAGCATTGTCCCCTAGAAAATGCCATGTAGTCTATGTAAATATCTGAGTATGAAATGGGGACATTTCATGGTCTAAAATTTTCACAGTTGTGTAAGTTAAGGGACCATTCAGTGCTCATCCTACCAAATTATACTTCTTTTTCCCAGTAACAGATATTAAATCAATATATGTAAAAGAAAAAATTCAGTAGATTTTAATGCAATTAAAACATTTAATCATAACTACATTTCCTGAAATGACTTCAACACAATTTTACTGTTTTGTATTTAATAATGTTGACATTTGATGTTTGTTTTTTAGCAGGTCTACTAAATACTAGTTTTGACCCATAACAATCCTCTGTAATTGTAAAACTCTAACCAAAATTGTAATGTTGAATTGAGGTTGAGAATCACTGAATCAAGGTAAACAGCACTGATAATTTCCAAGTCACTCCCTCTATTTGTTAATTATTTTTAAATGAATCTCTAAAATATTTTACCTCCTGTTTTTGCAAAACAACATTCCTGACTAAAATGAGAACTTTAATTATATTGATATAAATACACACCAAAAAAAAGGCCATTAATCTATTCTCAGGAGACAGATTTAAGATGATTTCCAGCAGTTATGAGGAATTCGTGTTGATTTATGTCTTCTTTGCTTTCCAGGTGTTTGTTATAAATTATTTCATTAATTAGCAGTTTTCTAATTAGTTAAGATGCTTACAAAAATATTAAGCTAATCTGCTACTCCCCTTTTCAAAGAACATGACTAACTCCTTGTTGCCAAATTCCACAGCTTTTAAAATCAATGCCATTTGCCTAATTCGATCCCCCTCGCTACTATCAAGCACTTTTTACTTCAGCCATAATAAACCCTCCATTTTCTCTTTGCAAGGTTCGAATGCCTTTGGATATGCATTTTTCCAGATCTGAATGTCTTCCATATCCAACACCTATGACCTCTACATCTATACCAAGCATCTTCTGATGTGTGCTTTGAGAGCCAACTCCAAAGCTCTCTCTTTTGTGAAGCTCTTCCAATCCCTCCTTCACAAACTACCAGAAAGAATTGTTTCTTTGTGCTGCTACAATCAAGTATGCACTGCTTACAATTAAGTAATACTCTATTGCAATACTGAACTAACCATATTCTAATATCCTTTTTTCCATGTCTGTCTCTTTTTTCTTATTGAGAATTACAAAGGAGAGTAATTGAGGCATTCATTTCTATATGTGCATTACTTAGCAAAGTGTCTGATGTATAACTGGTGTCCAATACATGTTTTGTTGCCCAGAACTTTTTAAAATGTGTCAAAATCTTAAATAACAATGCAGTATAACCGGGTACCCAAAGATAAAATGTAATCAGTATTTACTGAGACAAAGAGTTGACTGTGGATGCTTTAAGCACTTCTAATAAGGCATCCCACCATTGGTATTTATTTCACTCTAGTCTTTTCTGTGTTGTCCCAGATGAAAATGCAAATGTCTGTAGGGTAACACATAAGTCTTTAAACCAACTTAGCAAACAGGCTGTACGCCAAGTTCTCTCACCCACAACCCAACAGGGTTTGGAAATAATTGTCACTTCTCATGCCCCACAAGTTTCCATCATGAGACCATATGACTGGCCCAGGGAGGTAACCATGTGATCAACACTTGCTTGCTTCTCCTCAGATTCCTTCAGTGCCCAGTGATTGCTCTGCCAAACCTGGGCAGTGTACTGGGGATGAACCCTACCCTACCTTATCCTACAGACATTTATTTACTAAACAGCAGAGCACACTTCTTGTCAAACCATATATGTATATATAGGGCTACACTTTGCCTATGATGTAGTTTACTTAGCTTTCAGGTCGAATTGCTGAAATGGATTGGCACTAATTGATACAGAGACCTTCTGCCATGTATTCCCCCATGTTGTGATGCTCCCCTGGTCTATGTGGACCTAAGCTTCTTCTCCCCTCCTCCTACAGCCCATCCCCTCTCGGAACTCAGATGCCTGGATCAACTTCCTCCTGTTCAGTCCCATTTCTTGAATTCTCATGTTTCTTAGTCAGTGAACTCACTAGTTTCCTGGTCACTTCTTGCCACTGGGCTCTTATTTTACACCCAACAGCATTTTAGAGCCAACCAAGACACAAACCAATCACTGGTCAGGTTTATGATACAGAACACAAAATTTAATTTATTCATGAAGACATTGGTCCTTTTTCTTTTCTTTCTAATCCCTCTAGCTAGGTCAGAAAATAAATTTATAACTTCAGTGTTCTTATATCTGGACAGTTTAATAAAAATGTCCAAGTAGAAAAATTACTTGTAACAATTATAATAGCTGTATCGATTGAATATGTTATGATGTAGGCTATTCTATGTGATTTGCATGTGAATTCATACAGTCTTTATAATGACCACAGGAAGAAGGCAGTGTTGTTATCTCTATCTTATATAACAGAAAAAGAGAAACAAAAGAAAAGTAAGTCTCCACAGTAACACGACTAAAAAATAGAAAAGCTGAGAAATAAATCCAGAATATCTCTATGGTGACTCTGAGAACATGTTTCCTGTCAGGGAGCTCTCCATCTACTGGTAAGTTAAATAAGATTAATTTCATAACCAAATAATAATGATGAGTGTAATTTACTATTTACTCTATAGTTTGCATTGTCCCAACTATTTTACTTAAAATTTCCCTTTTAATCCTTCAACAACTCAGTGAGAAATTCCTTTTTTATTTCAATTTTACATATGAGAACTCAAATAATACTTACATATAATTGGTCCTGCTAATGTCCCCCACAACCTGAAGCTCATTTCAGTACAAGTCCCCAAGCCAATACCACCCTTTTCCAGGGGACATAAAAATAAGTCACCTTCTCCCAACCAGGATCTAATGGCCAGTGACAATGGCCCCTAGATTCCCAAACAGAGCCTCCTTGTCTTGCAAAGTAAATCTGGAACCTACTGATCCTACTTCATCCAAACTTTCCCATCCTCTCTTTTTGCCCTATTGACCTTACTCTCTACCTTGACCGTCAGCCACAAATTAAGTAAGAAAGATACATTTATTCCCTTTCAGGGCTTTAAATTAGCAAAGAACAAAAAATTCAAGTGAGATGATATATTCAAAGTAGCACAGTATCTTAGGTAGAAAACAAACTAGTTTTTGAAGTGGGAATATTTTCTATTGGGATTTAAGGTAAAGCATTTGAGCAATAAGAGGCAATTTAGTAGGCAGAGAGTGAAAGAAGAAAACAAAGAACAAAACATCAGCATCTTAATATGAAAGCTTACTTCCCAGTCATAAAATCTGAGCATAAAGACTCTAAGTCTGATCTGCTGCCTTCATGGAATTGGGAACAACTAAAAGTTCCCTTGTTGCTCTGCCTTATTCAACAGGCAGCTGCCATTTCATTCTCTCAGATGACTACCCCAGCTCCCAAGTCTTCTCCACTTGGACACTGCACTGTCTAACCTTATAACTGCCTTCTGAGATGAGTTCAACTCACTTTCAACAATTTTTTGAATGTCTACTTTTGCACTGGGTACAACAGAAAATAATATGACTTATTGTCTTCTTCCAACATTAATAGTAGCAAAAGTACATTGAGCATACACACTATTAAGTCTTTTGCCTACAATTAGCCATTTAATTCTCATGATTACTTCCAATGAACAGATAAAAAGAAGTGAAGCACTAAAATAAGGTAAGAAATTAACTAAAGTTAAACAGCTGGTGAGCAGTGGAGGTGAGTCTTAAATCCAAGCTGACTCTTGACCACTGTACATAATGCCTTTCTTCAAGAGAGACTCATCCATACAAAAAACTATGCAAAAGAGCACTTAATTACTCACAACACTATTAAGGAAAGTGCCATGAAAGCATCAAGGGCTGTGTGATTCATTTCCTCTAGGAAAATTGAGAGGAGCTTTACAAAAGAGATAATGTTTCAGCTGAATATTAGAGACTGGGAATATCAGCAGCACTCAAAGCAAAAGGTATTTCAAGACAAAAGCTCATATTGAGGTGATTGCCACTCCCTGTTTTGGTGGTTTTTAGACTCCAGAGTGCATAAGAATCACACTTGAGATCCTTCACAGCCATGCAGATGTCTGATGTACACTCAGACATTTAGTTCAAAGACTGAAAATCCACATTTTAGTGTTTTCCAAATTATTCAAATACAGATAATTTTCAACCCCAATATCTATCTTCACACATCCAACTTCTGGTCTAACCCTAATTATGTATTTGAAGTCAAATAACTAGGGTTTTCCATTTTGCTTTTTCTCCCCTAACTGCTTCATACTAATCTTTTTACTGATATTAAATACTGAAAAGACTCACCTGTTCAAAGGTTGACATATGAAGTGAATTGGAATTCTTGACTCTAGAACAACATCTCTAAAACAAGTGCCCTGAATACTATATTCATTCAAATTATCACCTATAGTTCTGACCTTTATCTTTAACCCAGGGATTTTAAAATCCATGTTACCAAACAAGTTTTGACACCAAGTGTCTACTGTCTGTATTTCCAAGTAATACCTGCTTCCAGACTGCCAAGCTATGCTTTACCTGTGGGCCAAGATACCATCATCCATTCATTCATTCACTCTGTACATAGCTATATTGTACATCTGGCCCTGTTTCCCATTATCTCCCCTAACCATGGGGTAATTTGGTGTGCTGCTATTAACTAAGGGAAAATATTGTTCTTTCACATTTTTTATAAATTTTAAAAGGCACTACACAAAAAGACAAAAGTAACTCTAGACAAAGACAAACCAAGGGTCACAGAGAGCTTTTAGAACTTACAGTAAATCAGGCAATATTTGTCTTCAACAAGAAAAGCCATTTTTATACATGTATAATACAAAATCCTAAGCTTCCACTGTATCATTCATATATTAAACTGGCTCTTTAAAAACATGACATTTACACCTAATATCGTAACTGTGGCATAAATGAGGATAGCATTTGGAGATTAAACAAAAATAAGAACCAAGCTAGTTATAGAAATGATTCAGTGACAGATTTAAAAAGCCAAACGTAAAAATATGTTGTTTTTAATAATATATTTTAAATTAGTCCCCCCAAAATCGGAAAATAAATGCAAATTCAAAGGAAAACATTCCTAACCTCACTACCTCACCACAGTTAATGTTAGTTTTTTGAGGGTTATTCTCCATTTTTGTGATATGTTTGCTAAAGATGAATTTCGATCAAGAAGATTCCTAGACATATACTCAGTAACAAAACATGATTGATCTTGCATACCAGAAGGAAGAGTCAGATGCAAATGTATAATTTATCATTTTTTTAAGCAGAGGGGAGGGGATTTTTCCAAGGCTCTTAGAATTCTCAACCACATCAGAACACAAAATGAAACCCAAACTGAGGAGGAAGAAGATTTTCAAGAGAAGATTTGAAGAGAGAACTATTAAAATGCTGGGTGTCCCACTGACACCTGAGGGGGACAAATTAGGAATGCCCACCCCACACCTAAAGCTCAACAGTGAAGCAGAGGTCCCTGACTTCAATAGAACCACAGGGAGAGTTCCACATGTGACCCCATGGGCCAGAGTCTGCCATTCCCCTGGGGGAATCTAGAGCGTGTGAAGGTAGACTGCTCTGATGGTAGAGCCAGGTGAGCTGCTGCTGCTCCCTTGGCTTTCTGAGTTTAAAGATGAGTGAAATTTCTCACATGAAAAAGTGCTGAGACTGGAAATGTCTTTGATCTTTAGAAGGGAGAAGGGACCCCAGCAATCTGAAATTGAAGCGGATTCAGAATTCTAGGTGTTGGTAGGAAGCCTGTCAGAAGCCCACACAGAATAGTAATTTGCACCCTGAAGCATGGCAGGTAAGAAGGCCCTGAACATGCAGGTCTGAGGGATCCACTGAAGTGCTCCATGAGAGGAGGCCCACACTAGCCACTTGCAGGCCCCGAGAGTGCAGCTTACAGAACTAGCAGTTCCAGTAAAAACGTATCCCCCTTCCTTTTCTTTCTTTCACACACACCTGTCACACAAGGGCCTGAAGACAGGATTGGCAAATTTCAGATCAAGAGAAAGAGGAGGAGGAAAAGCCACTCATCCACCCATCACCCAATGCAGTAAGCTACCTGAAAACTATCCCAGCTGAAAGAAAAGAGATTTCATCTTAAATAAAGTTTGGAGTTTTGATTAGTAAAGCTTCACCTTCTATTTCTAAATCAATACTGTGCTTTGCAATTTAGACAGTTTACTTTTAAGTTTACATTGAAGAGGAGAAACTTTCTCCATTAATTAGTTTGAGAGAGGCCACAGGAGACAAAATTTGATTTTGCTTTCATTAGTATAATTTAACTATGCATTAACTTACTGGGCCTATAAAGACTACATATACAAATGTGATTATAGTATATAATATATACAATATGTTTACATTACACATATCTAGGGAAGACAGTATGACAATCTATACAATTTTGTCTTCTGTTTTAATTTCATATATGAATACATTGGTAACATGTTTTCCCTTTGTCAACAGATATTATTGTACAACTTTGATGCTCCAACTGTCCCCAGACCAGGAGCTAGAGCATGACCTAAGAGCTTCTTACAATAGATATGAAAATTCTCAGGCTTTCTCCCAGACCTCCAGAATCAGAATCTGCATTTAAATGAGATGGCAAGTGGCTTCTAATTCAGTGGTGTGCTGGACGTGGGTTGCATCTTAAGAGAGTCAATTGTGCACATCTCTTCCCAACCCTGTATTCAGTGGCATCACATTGGTAGCTTGAAATCAAGCATGGTGGAGTATTTATATCACAGAATTCAACAACACCTCTAGTGAAAATTTTTGTGAGAGAGCCAGTTGTCAAACACTGACCAGTACACCACTGAATAAATGTGCATTGGCCTACAACATTGTATTTTAGGATTACATAGTAGTATTGACAAAAACATCCCACATTTAATTGATCGGTGCTCTACTGTTGAATGCAGGGTGCTTGCATTTTTGTTATTATAACACTGAAATGAACATGCACATACATACATATTTCCAGCCACCCCTTTTTATTCCTCTATGATAAATTTTTAAAGAGTGACTGTTGCATTTTTATATTGCCATTTATCTTAGTACAAGTTACAAATTTTCCTTCATTTTCTTCATCTTTGCCACTAACCTTAAGAGGGAAGTCACTTATTAGAACTCCCAGAGCAATTGTCTTTTTGTAGAGCATGAATAGTTAAAAGCTAATAATCTAAAGAACACAGTCTGTAAATTAAAATATTTATTTTTACATTTTTTTCTTGTTTTTTTTTTATCTTACCAGTGGTGCCTTCCTCTCTTTAATGCAACCTTCATATCCCTTTCTCTTTCTAACCTCAGATATTCTTTATTCTTTTTTTAATATATCATTGTTATTATATTTTTTTCCATTACCATTTAGTCCCCTTATACCCCCTACCCCTGAGCAATCACCACACTGTTGTCCATGTCCTTTGGTCCTTTTTCCTTTTGCATAATCCTTCAATCCCCTAACCGCCCCACCCACTAGCTTTCATCTGCTCTCCATCTATGAGTCTGTGTCTGTTTTGCTTGTTAGTTCACTTTGTTCATTAGATGCTACATATGAGTGAAATCATATAGTATTTGTTTTTCTCTGACTGGCTTATTTCACTTAGCATAATGTTCTTCAGGTCCATCCATCCTGTTGCAAAGGGTAAAATTTTCTTCTTTTTATGGCCAAGTAGTATTTCATTGTGTAAATGTTACAGAACAAACAAGGGGGGCCTGGGACGATATACTATTACTGAAAGAAGCCCCCAGGTCCGTTATGTCTGCCGCCAGAGGAAAGACGTCTCTCAATGCCAGAGATTTGTGAAAAGGAAAGGAAATGTTTATTTAATGCTATACAAACTTAAAGTAGTGACCTAATGTCTTTATCAAAAATCCTAAAGTCCCTTAAAACACCCACAAACAGACACAGTCCTTCCTTCCTTCCCCCTTTGCCCAGTCCAGAGTACCGTATCTCAGGAAAGGAAATAGAAGTCCATGGCTCAGGCAGTCCTCTGGTTATTCCCAGTTAGTACTCCATCTCAACTGGGAGGCCTCCCTGGGTTTCTGGCACCCTCGGCTGAGTCCCCAGGATCTCTGCTAAAACCAGGTGGTGGTTCCCCCTTCTAAAGCTGCGGGGGTCCCCACTCTGGCAAAGGCACGTGGTCCTCTCTCCTAGGGCCACGGGAGTCCCCACTCTGCCAAAGCCGCATGGTTCTCTCTCTCACGGTTGCAGGAGTCTCCACTCTGTCAAGGCTGCGTAGTTCTCTCCCTCAGGGCCACGGGAGTCTTCACTCTGCTAAAGCTGTGTGGTTCTCCCTCCTCAATAGCTGTGATCCTCTCTGCACTTCCACAGCCACATGGTTCTCCCTCTCAGGGCTGCGCATGGTTCTCTCTTGCAGGGCTGCGGGAGTCTAGGTTTAAATCCCCGCACCAATCTTCCTCTGCAGCCCCATTTCCAAATCCTCCCACACTCGGCTTCACATGCCAGAACTCATACCCTTCCAGCTTTACTGGACTGCCATCATGAGCCTGGGCAGGTGTCGCCCCAAGTCCTGGAGCCAATCTTCTCCAAGCTCCCACACAGGCACAGGCACTGTAACTCGGGGGACCTGCCCCCCAGTTACGTCTCGGTGGGGAAGTTACTTCCATTCCCTTGGCTCTGAGCTTGACCACAGCTATTTAACATATCTAGGCGACCAGCCAAAGGCTATAGATATGTTAAATGACCACGCCAGAGGTTAGCTGCAAGGCTGCTGCTCTGAGAAACAGCTTTCAAAGGCCCTGCTCCACGTGTCCCTTCCCCCAGCCCACACCTGGGGAATGGGGGTGAAGACATCTTAAAATCTCCTGGACACCTTAAGTTGTGGACCCCATTTTAAATGCCCATTTGGGGTCCCCCCTCTTGGCTGCACCCTGTAACATAAATGCCCCATAGTTGTTTTATCCACTCATCTACTGATAGACACTTGGGCTGTTTCCATATCTTGGTGATTGTAAATAATGCTGCAATGAACATACAGGTGTCTTGAAGAAGTTCTGTGGATTTTATCATATTTCCAGAATGTTCCCATTTCAGTTCTAGTGTTTGAAATTCGGGTAATAAAGTCTCATCAAGTCCATTTCACAGGGGAAGAAATGAAACAGAGACTTAAAGGACACCTCCCGACGTGTAATAACTTAGACAACAGAGTGACAACAGAATGACAACAGAGGTCAACTAGAGGTCTACCTTTACAAATCAATTTACAGCATTATAGTCAATTGTTTGTTCACAGGCAATTGTCACATTATCATCCATGGCCAACTGTGAAACTCTCTGTGCAAGTGATCACTTTTCTACTATGAAATACCTAAGTAAATATGTCCGTGACAGTAGAAGTTCTACCATTTTGAAAAATCTAATTTGGTAGAACAAATTAGATTTCTAATATGTGGAATCAAATAAACCAAAAGACTCTTAATAGGAGACTATATCTAGAGGTTTTTCATTATCTATTTATTCACTCAATCTACAACAGTTGCTCATATTTTGTTCAAGTGCACTATGGTTCATGTTTAATTTCCTTTTCTTTGGGAAGTTATAACATTTAGCAGATGTTAACAATTTAAAAGTCAGAGGAAATGAAATAACAATGAATTTAGTAGTCAGCTCAGAGTATTAAAAAAAGGGATTATTACAGAAGCAAAAATATTACCAAAACATCACGGCCTTGAACTATAGAAGAATACAGTTTAGTTTAATAAATGACTCAGCAGGAGGGATTTGAAATAGTGAAAAGCCTTTTCTCTCAGGCCCTGAAGAAGGACAGCCCACAGACCACATTCACTAGTAATTAATGGCATTCAACTATCCCCCAGCATCCAAACAAGACAATTTAATGTTTCATAATCAATCCAAGGATTGAACTGTGCATCAGGGAAAAATGAACATAGCTATTTGTGCCTTGTTGATTATTCATATTTTAAGTAAGTAAATTAAAACAGCAAGCTTCGGCATGTTCTTACCCTGTATCACGACAAAACATAAAGTATCTGACAAAACAAAGAATGCTAGGCCTACAGTTGGTTAACAAATAACAGAATTTGCATTTTAACAAAATTTCTATATGGTTTATATATACACTGAAGTTTGAGAAGTACTGTTTTAAGGGCTGGTGAGGCAACAAAGTAGGGGTGCCCATCTTTGGCCCTCTCTAGGCCCCATCCCAGAGCAGAACTGCCCTGCAAGAAGCAAGATACATGTGCGGTTGGCTGACCTTTCAATTCTTGCACTGGAAGGGCTTACTCCAGATACTTTTAAAATATTATTCTTCAATACTTCTCCTAAGACTAAGACATCATTGGGCCACAGGGTCTGCTGGGAGACGTCATTCAGCTGAAGTGACAGCATTGTCGTTGACCTGCCATCTCCACCCTGCAAACGTTTGGCAAGCACAGACACTCATTCACCAATCCAGCATGTGTTTATTGAAAACTGGCTTCATGTCAGACTAAATATTGTATGAAATAGAACTAAAGCTGTTGTGTGGGTAAAGTAATGAGGGGAATTCTTTACTTTGACCAACTAGCATATTCAGAAATCAAGTTTGAAAAATCTAAACTTTCCAAATGGTTTTCTAACTTATCCTGCCAAGAAATAATAAACTACACCAAAGGAAGGAAACAAGCCTGCTTCTTTGAAGTCACTAATATATTTTATATGGCATTGAAAATATAAAGTATCCAATTTTTTTAAAAATGTTTTGTTCTGAAAACTGACAATGTTAATAGAAATTGTTTCTATAAAAGGCAATTTCCAAACAAGTTGAAATCTTTGTAAAATCATAAATTCACTAGATAATTTCATTTATTGGATTAGAAAATAATACTTTTCATTGTATTTTATAATATATATATTCGCTGGGCACATTTTTATATTTGTACTCAGCAAATTCCTAACAATAAATACATTTAAGGAATCTAAAGTACCAACTCCAGCTGATAAAAGACAACAGGTAGCAAATGATACAGAAAGTACAGATTATTCCATGTAGGTCTCATTCTCTTTCAAATATTAAATGTATATATTTGTTAAAGGCGGTCATTCTTTTAGATTATCAGGTTTGTTTTTTGCATTTTTGTGGTACAATATGAATAATCTTCAAAAAGTACTCCATTTATTTCAACAAAGGAATTCATCCCTGCAAAACTCTGGCTCTGTTTCCATAAATGGAAATTATGGATTTCGGGTTGACAGTTTTTCACTCTGTCCTAGTGATAGGTTGATTTCAGGCTAAGATAATGAAAGAGGATACTATCAGTTTTTTAAATGAAGCTTGTAAAGGAGGAAAGAAATATAAGCAAATATCTTTAAAACACAGATTAAAGCATATTCAGGTAAAACAGATTCAAGAGGCTTCAGAGGTACAAAGAAAGTGTCCCCAAGCTAGCAGAACTAGAGTAACATGCTGGGATAAGATGTGAATAATATCACAAAAAAAAAATGTCCTGCACTAAAAAGTTCTGCTGGCTGCTATTATTCTGCCTCCTCTCTCTATGATTCTTTTAAGGAAAGAAATTCTCTGTTTACAAGTAGCATTATATACAAAAGACTTTGTACAAATTATCTGGGAAAGGTGGTCATACAGCTCACCTTCATTTACCAACATTCGCTAACTAGCATGAATTCTTTATCTCTTTGATACCTTGGAAGTTAAAAACAAAAAACAATAAAAACACATGTTAAAAATATGAGGTACCAATTTTCTACTGTCTCTTTCAAAGGACAGAGGCAGAGGGAATACTTCCTAACTCATTCCATGAGGACTGTATTAAACTAAACCAGAAAAGGACCTTATAAGAAAAGAAAACTGCAGACCAATATATCTCATGAACGGATATTTAAAACATCCTCAACAAGATATTAGCAAACCAAATTCAACAATGCGTCAAATAGACCACACACCACGATCAATTGGGATTCATCCCAGCTATGCAAGTCTGGTTCATCAATTATTTATCAATTAATTATAATCCATCACACCAACAGGCCAAATAAGAAGTCATAAGATCAAATCAATAACTGCAGGAAAACCATTTGATAAAATCCCCATTCAGGAAAACAACTCAATGTAAATTAAAAATGTATGAGAACCTTCTCAAACTTGATTTTAAAGATATTTACCAAAAAAACACAAAGCAAACATTATTCTTTATTGTAAGAAGCTTTTTCACTAAGCTTTTTCACTGAGATCAGGTACAAAACAAGGATGTCTCCTCTCACCAATTCTTAGTCTTTGCTAAGGTAAAATGTAAGACAAAGAAATAGAAGGTATACATATAGGGAAGGAAGTAATAAAATTGTTTTTGTTCATACATAACATGGCTCTGTATAGAACATCTAAAAGAACCAAAAAACAAAAACAAAAACCCTGGAACTAATAACAATTATAGAAAATTTGCAAGATTAATATATAAAAGTCAATCACTTTTTTATATACTAGCAATAAACAAGTAAAATTTGAAATTACAAACACAATACCATTTACATTAGTAACAAAAATATTAAATACTTAAGCTGTAAGTTTAACAAAATATGTGCAAGATGTATATTAGGAAAACTACAAAACTAATGAATATCAAAGAACTACTAAATAAATGGAGAAATATTTCGTGTTCATGGACAGGAAGATTCAGTATTATTAAGATGCCTGTTCTTACCAACTTGATCTGTAGATAAAATGCAATCCTAGCCAAAATCCTCAGAAATTATTTGTGAATATCAACAAATTGATTTTAAAGCTTATATGGCAGGGAAATGGCACAAAATAGCCAACACAATATTGAAGGAGGACAAAGCTGGAGGACTGACTCTACTTGACTTCAAGAGTTACTACAACTCTGCAGGAATGAAGATAGCATGATATTGGTGAAAAACTAGAAACTGAACAGAATAGAGGGCTCAGAGATAGACCCACATAAGTACAGTTGACTAAACTTTCATAAAGGAGCAAAGGCTATGCAATGGAGCAAAGACAGTCTTTTCAACAAATGGTGCTAGAACAACTGAACATGGAAAAAGTGTAATCTAGACACAGACCTCATACCCATCACAAAATTTAACTCAAAATGGATCACAGACTAAATATAAAATGAAAAACGATAAAATTCTTAGAAAATAACAAAAGAAAATTTAAATGACTTTGCATATGGCAATGACTTTTTAGTTACAATACTAATGGTACAATTCATGAAAGAAATAATTAATAAACTGGGTTTCATTAAAATCAAAAACTTCTGCTCTGTGATGAAAAATGTCAGGAAAATGAGAAGACACACCACAGGCTGAGAGAAAATATTTGCAAAAGACATACCTGATAAAAGACTGTGATCCAAATTAAAAAAAAAAACTGATTAAAAAATGGGCCACAGGTCTTAACAGACATTTCACCACAGAAGATAAGCAGATGGCAATTAGCATTATACTATGGATGTTGAGATTATTATGTGTCAATGCAGGTTTGTCAATTAAAAAAGGGATAAAAGAGAACCCTAGCTGGGGTAGCTCAGTGGACTGAGCACTGGCCTGTGAACCAAAGGGTTGCTGGTTCGATTTCCAGTCAGGGCACATGCCTGGGTTGTGGGCCAGGTCCCCAGTTGGGGACAAGTGAGGGGCAACCACACATTGATGTTTCTCTCCCTCTCTTTCTCCTTCCCTTTCCTTCTCTATAAATAAATAAATAAAATCTTTTAAACAAAGACCTCATTGAAAATTATATTTTTTAAAAAAAGGAAGAAAAGAAAAGAAAATATAAGGTATCAAGCCAGGAAAATAAACTCATCATGGGTGTGAGTCTACAGAAACCGAGCATACCTAGGCTGTTGAGGACAGGACACTCTGGACATCACTCCTTCACAGGGGCACTAAGAGCTGGAGCCAACTCACACACACACACACACACACACACACAATCTACCTAGTATTCTGGAGAAAGGCGGGGGCAGGGGAATAGGATTGGTATTAGATTTGAATAAATCTAATGAGTATAAGAAGGTATACAGGGTAGAGAACAATTATTCTTGTAGTTGAAAATTTCAACTACTTCACAATATATCATGCTCCATGTCACAGAACAGAAGACCCCCATGTCTTTCAACCATGACCTCTTTGGAGTTTCAGAACATGCATAAGGTAAAATATGTTTTCCTATATTAATGTATATATTTTTTTGGTCCTGGTTATTCATTTTACCCCATGTTCTTTTCTCTCACTCAAGCACAATTTCTATTACTTCAAGATAAGAATTTCATCATAGAAAATATTAAAAAGGAATAATAAATATAATCATAGCATTGGAGTATTGAAATAACTTTCTGAAACTCAGGGCAGAAAAAAAATAGTTTTGACAGGAAAGGCATTTTGAGTTTCAAAAGTTAAAACTTTTGGATCTCAAAATCCAAAACCGTGATGAATTCAGGGAATAACATTTATAATACAGCAACAAATTTGGAAAACCATAGAAATCATTAATGTACCCTATCACAATCTACATAAAGAACCTTTGGACAGAGGGAGTAAAGAAATCAGAAGTTGCCTAAAAAGTAACTTTTAACTTTTTATCCCTTCCAAGGCAGAGTTTCTCTTGAAATAGACCCTATGTCCTGACCCCACTCAGGATGGCTTGAGATTTCAATGAATAAAGAATCTCAATAAAGGGCAAGAAGTTACATAGAATTAGAAATTAAATGGAATTTCTGGAAATGGAAAGTACAATAACCAAATAAAAGCAATTCAAAATATAATTTTAAAAATCAATAGAGCGCCCTGGCTGGCATAGCTCAGTGGATTGAGCACAGGCTGCGAACCAAAGTGTCGCAAGTTCTATTCCCAGTCAGGGCACATGCCTGGGCACATGCAGGCCACGGCCCCCAGCAACTTCACATTGATGTTTCTCTCTCTCTCTCTCCCTCCCTTCCCTCTCTAAAAATAAATAAATAAAATCTTTTTAAAAAATCAACAGAGCAATTAAAATTATACTCTGTGACTATTCATAGCATTCTTACTCATAAGAATCAAAATTTGTAAATAATTCAAATTCCCATTAATTCATGAATGGATAAACAAGATGTGATATAGCCACACTGTTATTCCACAATAAAAATGAATGAAATACTAATACCTGCTACAGCACAGATGAACCCCAAAAACATGGTAAGTGAGAGAAGACACACATGAAAAGACTATATCTTACATGATTTCATTTATGTGAAATGTTCTGAGAAGGCAAATTTAAAGCAAAATTTAAAGCAAAGAATTTAAAGACACACAAAACAAATCAATGGTTGCCTGTGAGCACTAAAGGGGTTAGAATTAGGCTCAACAGAAAATACACCCTAGCTGGAGTGCCTCAGTTATTTGGAGCATTGGCCTGTACACCAAAGGATGAAAGTTTGATTCCAGGTCAGGGCACATACCTAGGTTGCAGGTTCAATCCCTGATAGGGGTGAGTATGGGAGACAACTGATTGATGTCTTCCACATCGACGTTTCTCTCTCCCATTCTCTCTCTCTAGAATCAATAAACATTTTTTAATATAAAAAGGCAAAAATGAAATTGAGGGAAATTTGGGGAGTAATGGAAATACTCTAAAAATGTATGTCTATACAACTTTATAAATGTACAAAAAAGTCATCAAAATGACACTGTTTTCCTTGCACTAAAGCCTCATCTTAGTGAGCCTTTGCACCAAGCACTGCCTATCTATTGTACTGCTTGTCCAGGGAACTCCCTTCCCACCCTAGGCAAAAGGCAATTCCAAATTATTTTGAAAGGCCTCAGTTTGCAAGTCAAAATAAATTTTTTTGAGACACACATTTAACTTCCATATTCAGTAAAAAGAAATTTTTAAATGAACCTCTTGATTCTACTGTGAGTCTGGGTGGGGGGAACTTGACTCCTGCTAAACTCCAATAGTTCCATCTACCCTTGCTTTTGCAATATTAGTGTAAATGTCAACACCATGAAAAAGGCAAAAGGTATTTACTATTATGAAAATAATTTTGCCTTCAAAGACCCCATTGAAGGGGCCTCAGGGTTCTACAGACCACACTTTAAGATCCACTTTACTAGGAGAATGATAATAAAGAGGTATTATAATACTTGCCTTCAACCAAATAGTAAACTGGATTTTGTGACAGAAAAATAAGAAAGCATGATGGTGGCATGATTTGGTAAGAAAATGGTGACTATATTTTCAGAACCAAGATTAGAGACAATTTGACCAAAGATTTCTTTTGTGTGACTTTTTAGAGCAAGAAGCAGCCTGAATACCAAAATGTTAGAATTTCCAAGACACTAAGTGAGTTTATAATAAATGAAACAGAACATTTAAAATCTATATAGTTTTTTAAAAGGCAACTGTATCCCATAAACACAAAGAACATCTCTTTTTTAAAAAGGTGAAAACAATTCCTTGTTCTTAATAGTTCTTAGCAAACTATGTCTAATAGTTTCTTCTTTTAGCAAAAACTTTCTTTCTTCTTCTAGCAAAAACTAGAAGCAATAGAGAAACACAAAGTAAAATACTAGAGGTAAATAGAAATAAGAAAGACAAATAGTGCAGAAAATGAAGAAATATTATCAACTTTTTCTGAGAAATTTTATATTTTGTATGACATTTGCTACTAGACACTAAGATTGCCATCCATCTCAGTATTTGCCCAGTAAATTTGGAAATCGAATTTTCTGTCTGGCATAACTATAGTCAACAGATATTAATTGAGTAGTGACCATGCTAGAACTAGACACAACAATAAAATGTAGAGTCTAGCTGTGAGAAACAAATTTTCATATATGACACAATATTGTTATAAAATGTTACTGAGAGTTTCATTGCCCTTTACAATTTAGGAATCAAATAGCGCGAAATGTACGTCCAAGCCTAGATCTCCTTGCACAGAAGTTGTAAACCTGCAAGCTGCAGACCGATTATACCCCACAGACTTGTCTCATTCGGCCCATGTCATTTTTTATTTTTGATTTACTATAGTGGAACACGACATCCAGATTTCTGACTACTCCTGAATAACTGCAATATATCCCAGATGCAGCCCTACATTTTCACATGACCATTGGCAGGCAGTTCACCCATCCCTCACACTCCTGTTCCTCCTCTGCTGGCCGCCCTGTCCCAGCACTTCCAGACCCTTGGCTCATCCCAATCCCAAAGTCACTTAACCACATCCAGCCAGAAAGGAGGAGGATTTCTCTCTATTTTCTAATTTCCCAATGATTATTGACACCGAAGCAAAACTAACAAAGAGTCCTTACAAAACTGCAAAAGTACTAATTTTAAGGAAAAGAAGTTGGGAGAAAAGCTGTAGTAATCTACAGTTTTCCCCCATCGTGAGTCTGAAAGGTGAGAACTCTCATCTGAAGTGAGTAATAGTGAAGATAAAAAGGTATACAAATCAGCTAACATTTCCAGATGGTCAGCCATGTGTAAAACTTGGTGGCAAATACTTTAGGGGACCAAAGTGGAAGCTTAGGGCTAGATAAGTTTATGGCATAGTGTCATGATTCCCAAATCAGGAGCAGCAGGCACCTGCAGTACATACATTAAGCATTGTCAGTCAACTAAGTCATTAGTCAACTAATAATTAATCAACTAATTAATAAGGAGTCAAAAAGTCATGTGTACATTTTGCACAAACCTTTTTTAAAATATAGGATGCTGCTGTTGTGAAAACAAAAATGCAAATTTTTACATGCAGTGGTGTTCTTACATATCTTATCCAGCAACAAATCATAACTCCAATTATGAGATGCATGGGACTATAAAATTCTTTATATTTTAAAGAGATACCTCAAAAATAGGAACTCTCTAACACTGGGTATAAAGTATTTTAGAGAACAATTTGGAAATACCTATTAAATTTTCAATGCAATTAACTTTAAATTTTTTCACTTCTAGGAACTTGATTCTTCAGCTATACAAGATCTGTCCAGAAAGTATCCATCCATGTAATATAGAAAATAAAGACATTTATTGAGGAAGATACAATAAACATTGTACATAACAACAATGACACCTTCAAAGTCCCCTTCAAAGTAGGCACTTTGGGACCTCACACAGTTCTCCCAACTTCAGTATGATGTTCCTTCTGTTCTGGTAGTAGAAACTACGGAGTAAATTTTTCCACAACACATTTCATGCCAAGATCCTGGATCAGAATCTTGGACACAATAGGTTTTCGAATCCCCAGATCAGCTTCTAGTTCTCACACTGTCAGTCACTGATCTTTGTTGATTGCACCCAGTACATGTCCAACATTCTCAGGTGTTCTGCTTGATGCAGGCTTTCCAGAATGTGGATCACCTTTGACAGATTCTCAACCATCTTTAAAGCATTTGTACCATGATATTATTGTGCTGCACTCATTGTATCATTTCCAAAAGCCTTCTGAATCATCTGAATAGTTCCCATGGAGGAATGTTCAAACTTAATGCAAAATTTGATGCAGATTCATTGCTGTACTCATGCTGGCATTTTGAATGCAATGGTCACACAGTACACATGCTCACTCAACAGCATCTACTGCCCCCACTGACTACTACAGTAAAGTCCTCATTGTTCACACAGGTGCATTCTAGTCCACTCTTCTTGGATGCCAGGTTACATCAATGTCATAAAATCTGCCCTTATTATAATAACAGTGGTTGGACTTTTTCCAGATAAAATATGTATACATATATATTTGAACCAGTACATACATACATATTCAATGAATATTCTTTGTAATAATATAATTCAAGAAAAAGTTCAAAATCCATCAGAGGGTAAAGGAGGACAATGGATTAGAGAATTTATACCCGATGTTTGAATCAAGTTCTGCCAGGGAGGCTAATCAAGGGCCTTAATCCTCAGCCAAGGAAGTAAATCCTTGATATTCCTACCTGACATCATTTGATCAGTATTATAGACAATGACCACTATGTATTTTCCATCCTCTCCTTTTATGAGTAGTTTTATTATGGTTATCTTGTTTTTCCTTACCAATACAATTTGAGTGTGAGGGGGAAGATAATTTGCTTTTTGTTTTATATGATGTTGAACATCCTATAAATGTTGAAGCCACAGTTAGATCCAATAGAGAGGACTGGAGACCTTGAGCAGGGTACAGTGGCTGAATGACACATGGAGTTGTCTCTCTTTTGAAAATCAATTACTGTTGCATATATTGCAGAAGGAGTGTGTATAAATGAATACCAAGTAGCCAAAGTAGTTTAGACTATAAGA
Organism: Phyllostomus discolor; assembly: GCF_004126475.2. NCBI lineage: Eukaryota > Metazoa > Chordata > Mammalia > Chiroptera > Phyllostomidae > Phyllostomus > Phyllostomus discolor. The sequence goes on from NC_040903.2 coordinate 86,937,551, forward strand.
TGTCAATTCTCGACTTTTGAATTATTAACAAACCCAGATTTTTTAATTACATTATGCAGCCACCCTTGCAGCTAGTGACCATGTGACAGAAGCTTTTTTGATGAAATGTAAGCAGAAGGTTTAAGGTAGGGCTTTGGGGACTATTCTTTAACAAAAGATCAAGAGGGCACCTGCAATGTTGCAGCACTCTGGGCTGATCAGCCATCTTGCAATCTTAAGGCAACCACAGATATGCAAGAAAATCAGAGACTTTGTTCCTGATATTCTTGAACACCAAAACTACTTTCAAAAACTACCTACACTGGGACTCTTTGTTATACAATAAAAAATGAAACTGTTATCTTGCTTGGGCCCCTGTTAATTGAACTTTTTCTTATCAACAGCTGAATACAATTTGTAACTAATACAACTGTTCTTTGATCACTCTTTTTCTTTTCTTTTATTTTTAAGATTTTATTTGTTTATTATTAGAGGCATTGGAAGGGAGGGAGAAAGAAAAGGAGAGAAATATTGATGTGTGAGAGATTGCATAGATCAGTTGCCTCTCACACCCCGCAACTGGGGACCTGGCCTGCAGCCCAGGCATGTGCCCTGACTGGGAATCAAACTGGCCACCTTTTGGTTCTCAAGCCATTGCTCAATCCACTGAGCCACACCAGCCAGGGCCACCATCTTTTCTTTCAAACGCCCCCCAACATCAAGCTCTCTTTTCCATCTAGTTTCAGCTTTTCCCACTATCTGTGTCTTTTCCAATGTCTTTATGTGTCTCCTTTTGCTGACATAGAATCAGTTAGGTCTCTAATACTGTCTCTCACTCCTGGAACCTCATTCACTTAACTCCCACTTAGGAAAAAATTGAAGTTCTTAGTGCCTAGCTTGCTTAGATATTTATATAGATATTTCTATGTAAACATAAAAATAATCGCTGATGTTTAATTGATGCCTACTGTATTCTAGGGATTTTTCTAGTGTTCCAAGCATTATTCTAAGAGTTTTATTTTATTTTCACAGTAATCTTCACAATAATCCTGAAACAAATATGAGTTCATCCCCATGAAATACAAATGTTAATTTGGCCAAGATTACATACAAGTGGTGATGAAGCCAGTATTTGAAACTAGAAAACCCAGACCTGTGTATGTGTGTGTGTTCAGGACACTGAGATCCTCAGTGTAGACAAGTTATTTCTTCTTTCACCATAGCCAGGTTGTGAAGCTTTGTGCCCCCAGGTCACAAATTTAACATAGAGAGGATCCTTTCCAGAGAAGATAAATAGATGGAAATCCCACCTCTCCCAGGCCAGGAGATGTGAATTGAAAAAATAGTCAGTTACTTGGGTCCCTATTCACACTGACCCTCAGTCCACACCTTGAAATAGGAAACATGAACATGTAGGGGTGGGTTACCTTAAAACAGCTAGAATTTAGAAGTCTCCCCTAGGTTAAGCCTCACCAATTCTACAGGTCTTAAAGGCAGTGTCCCTCAACTCTGGTTAAACTTTAGAAAAGCCTAAAGAGAGTTTAAAAATATTGATACCCAAGTATACTCGTAGCACCTGCCCAGTATCATTTGATCATTGACTCTAAGTTATGTGATTCTTCTGGGTATCCACAATCACCTTGGCGGGAAAAATCCTGCAGCCCAGGAGCTCACTCTAATACCATGACACAGGCACAGCAGGGCACAGGATAGCCTAAGTCTAAGCTCCAGATCCATAGTGGTTTGCACCTAGCACATGTTGAGAACCAGAAGTCCTCATGGAATACTGTTGAGATGCAGAGGGACTGAAAAGGCAACGAAAATAGGGGTGCAAAGTGCCACTGGAGATTGATACAAAAAGACCACAAAGTGTAGACCATGGGACCACAGGACCACAGATAGAGGCTGTGCTTGGGATATTACCTTACTTTTTTTCTTTAAAAGCCCTATCTCCAATTATATAGTAGCAAAATTCTGAGAAACTGAGGGTTAGGGCTTCAACATATAAATGTGCAAGTCAGGGGGACACAGTTCAGCCAATAACAGTACCCAAAGAAGCACCCCTTTCTTGCCTGGTTTTGAGGGTGGTACTAAAGTTTACTGTATGACCTGGAGAAATTCAGATAGTGCATGATCAATATACAACACATCTGCCTGGTGTGTGACTGACTGCCTGAGACACTATATATGAGGATTAGCCCCATGTAGTAATCTTAAACTTCTATGAAATAATGAAAGCAGAAAGTGGAAAGTTTACATGAGGAGAGAGAAATTTCACAAATCACGTAAACGCACCATGATTATTCAAGCATCTGTGAAATTTATATAGGGAGCTGATACACTAAATATTAAAAAAGAGAGAGAGAGAAAGAAAGAGCTGAATTACCTCCAACCTTGGAAAATTGCATTCAGTTCAGCATTTCTTAAGCACCATGGACTGAATTTCACAATATACAAATTATAAGGTCTGTCTGGAAAAAGTCCAACCATTGTTAATATAATGAGAATGGCTTGCACGACATCAAAGTAACCTGGTACCAAGGAGAGTGGACTGAAATGTGTATGCATGAACAATAATGACATCACTGTGGGGGTGGTAGACACCACTGAGTGAACATGTGTACTGTGTGGCCATTACTTTCAAACTGACTGAGCAAGTAGAGCAATGAACCTGCATCAAATTTTTCATGCAGGTTGAATTTGCATGTAAATTTTCCATTTAAGCTTGAACATTCCTCTGCAGGAACTATTCAAATACTTTAGAAGGACATGGCTATGGGCAACTGGTGTTTGGCAGCTTCATCACAACCATGCACCCACTCAAGCATCTCCTCTCATGCAAAGTGAAACACCAAATCACCCAGGTGTCTCAGCCTCCCTACAACCCTGATTTGGTAACCTGTGACTTCTGGCTTTTCCCAAAATCAAAATCACCTTTGAAAGGGAAGAGATTTCAGACCATGGATGAGATTCAGGAAAATACAGTGGGGCAGCTGATGGTAATTGGGAGAACCGTGTGAGGTCCCAAGGTACCTACTTTGAAGGGGACTGAAGCATCATTGTCCTATGTGCAATGTTTCTTGTATCTTGTATCTTTTTCAATAAATGTCTCTATTTTTCACAGTACATGGCTGGACACTTTCTGGACAGGCCTCATATATCCAACCCATAAAAGCCTTCCACATAACAATGTTCAATCATATGTGATGCTTTAGCTTAATAAAAAAATTATAACTTTTAATTAAAATAGACTTGCAACTGAAAGTGTTACTTAATCATAACATTGCAATATTAACTAAGTTTTACAATGCTATTTGTTGTCTACTCTCTCTTCAATATCTTCCTTGAATTCCCAGAGACAGTATAAATTTCCTCCAATCTATTTCTACTGTTAAAGGCTCTGAAAATTACAGGTCTCTCAAAAATGCCATCTCTCTCAATGACCCCATTTCTACCTCTGTCTCCCAACCTGATGTCCCCAAAAGCAGACAGAATTTCCTTCTAAAATGTAATAAACCTCATTACTGAGAATTTTTCCTCAAAATATATTTCATTCCTTCATGTACAGCTTAATATCAATTTTTTTTACCTTTCTTCAGCAGAAAATGGATGATAAACAAATAACAGTCGCTGCCTAAGAGATTTTCTTATAGTTGAGAACATGATTAAATTGCTCCTCATCCTTCAATTTAACAAGAAAAAAAGGTGTCGTTTTCAGTAATTGTATATATCATGAGATACAAGAATCACTGAAAGGACCAAGTACTCCCATTCAGCAGGTGCATTTAAGTGACAGCACAATTCTGCTTGGCCTCCCAATCAAGGTCACTGCTTACAGGAATCAACTAATTGGAGTAAAGAACCAAATTTGGAACACACACACACAACACAAATCAAACGAAGGAGCATAATATAACCTTTCTGTGCACACATTTTTTCTTTGCGCTAAATACTTTAGCTGTAATAGTTAAAAGACTTCAAAATAAGACTTGGATTTTATTGTGTTGGACTAAAACAACAGACTGAAATGTTATGAGGTAAAATTGTGAAAAGAAGTAGCTAATTTTATGACCAGTAATTGATGCTATGGTGAGATTATCAAATCAAGCTGATGCCGGCTAAATAGACCTCAGAGAACACCTCTCTGCTAATGTTCACTATTATCTCTACAGGTAAGGCTCTTGGAGCAATTACAATTTTATTCTTAACCCACAGAAGAACAACATCATTAGTACACTTAAAAGTCATCTAAATGCATTTTAAAGCTGCATAGGTATAAAAAGAGCAGAATAAACACTACAAAAATAGCCTGACCCTGTGGTCTGCCAGAAGTCAGGTTGCAAGCAGCCCAGCCTCCCAGGCCTGCACCACCCAGGACCACACCTTCCAGTGGAAGGAGACTGTTTTTAATTTGGTTTCATTATTTTGACATGGTTTATTGTGGGAATTTTTGGTTTGTTATTGCCATTGTTGTTTGGGGGGTTAGGGAGATAATAAGCAATAAATTCAGAACTAAACAAAAAAGCAAGGAGCTTACTACTTGGGACCATTTATTAATGCTACAATGCCTTGCCAACAAATACAGAGAGAGTCAGGCCTCCCGTTTTGCTTCTATCTTTGCTTTAAGGAGAATAATCTTTGAACAAAAAAGGATAAAGTAAACATTTTTAAAAATAGAATTGAAATCCAAATTTGGTGAGATGAGACTTGAAGAGCTTTTATGAGGTTAGTTTTTCGCTTGGTTTAAGCTCCAGTGGATCTAATCAGAATGAATGTTATCTGTGAATAATAAAAGGATTTGCAAGTGCAACACAAGGTAGATGTTGGCCTTTGGGACCTACTGGTGGACAAAAGAGATAGCAGAAGTCTACAAGTTAGCAATCAAATGTGCCATTGTCAAATACATTTTCTGGAAATGACAGACTTCTAAAGTTCATTTCAACCACTGGCAACAAAAGTAACTTGAACAAATCATTAAGAGGGTATGTGAACATTTATGTTAACGAGGAAGCAGCCTGGCCTTATGAAGAATAAGTCATGCATTTAACCTAATATCTTTTTCCAGTAACCAGGCTGGCATCAAATGTTGTATTGGGGTTCCAGCAAGTCATTTGAAATTTTAAATGATGAACTTATTTGGAGACATTTGATAGGAATAATATTACAAGTGAGCGAATTAATAGCTAGATGAATAATAAGAACCAAAGAGTGTTGGCTCATAGGTCAAATTCTATGTATAATAAATTATATATTTTGATGCTCTCAGAAACATTTGTACAAAAAAATTACTATTTTCTTATAACATTTACAAATAAGTAGAAATTGGAAAAATAATTAATATGCTTGAGAGCATAATCAAAACCCAAGACTTGCAACCTATGTTAAAAAACATTTAGGAAGATTTTTAAAAATATTTAAAAGAAACATCTAAAATACTGCATAGAAATTTCAAAATTCAAGTACACAAGTGCAAAATCAGGGAAACATGTCATAACTAAGTACTTTTTTTTTCCCAGCTCTCCTAAGATTCTTACCTACAACCTCAAGGCAACGCTACCTCCCTAATAATCGAGGGAGGGGAAAAGAGTATTCTAGCTAGGCCATTAATAAGATGCGTGAGAAGTACGAAAAGCAAAATAGGCTCTTCATGCTGAGGAGTCAGCAAGCAACTTTGCTGAACTAGAGCCAGGAGCCTGAAGTAAAGGGAGGTGGGGACAAAGGAGGCAGACTGGAAGGAGGAACTAATAACAGGCTGGGGGTAACTGTTAGGACAGCAAGCTGGTAAACAGCAAGAGACTTGAGAACAAAGGAAACAATCCTGCAGATACATCCTCAGCTTTGTGATTCTCCCCGCTGCCCTGTGTTAGAAACTGCATGGAGGAATGGTGGAATGAGTCATGCTGAAAATGCTGTCATTACCACCCAGGTAGAGACTGGACCAGCTCGGCAACAGTGAAAGCATGAGGCATGTGCATGTTATACTCGAGGAGGCATGGGTAATTCTTCCCCTGCTGCCCTGTGGGGTTGGTCACTTCAAGAAACCGAACACAAAATAAGTTTTAATGAAAAAGCTGGGTAGAAGTCATTGTGCAAGGCATTTTTAAGATCTTCCAATTACCTTCTACTTACAGACACCACCAGTGTCTGAACCATAGGTTGATGGATGAAAGCCATTTTTGGAGACGTCTCTCCTGCAATAAGGACCATAAATTTCAGGGTTTAAAATATCCAACTCATACCTCCATACTTCTCCCTTTCACAGCACGAGGCAAATGTCAGGGTGGTTGCACAAAACAGCCTGACCCTGGCTGGCAGGCGCAGTCAATGCTGCAGGCTTTAGACATCTGGCACAGCTTTCTGCACACAGTGGTTGCTGAAAAAGCTGCTGAATGGCTGATTCAGGCTCCAGTGGCCCAGAGAGCTCTCACAGAAACAAAACATTTAAAGAAAAAAGGTTGTGTTTGAGTTTTAGGCTAATAGGAACTGCGCAAGCAGATTCTGACTAGGGAAAACTTGTTCCAGGATAAATTGAATGCAATTTTCACTTTTTGATTTTTAATTTTCAAACTAGTGCTCTGTTATGGGCATCATGCCACCTTCCCCCACCCCACCCCACCCCCGGGAATTCATATGTTGAAGTTTTAACCCCCAGTACCTCAGAAGGTGACAATTTGGAGATGAGTCTTTAAAGAGGTAATTAAATTAATATGATGCCCTTAGAGTGGATCCTAATCCCATCTGACTGGTATCATTATAAGAAAGGGAGATGGGGACGCAGACACACACAGAGGAGAAGATACTGTAAAGAAATAGGAAGAAGATGGCCATCTGCAGGCAAGGAGGTGAAGCCACCCCTGCTGACACTTTGGTCTCAGACTTCTAGCCTCCAGAACTGTGAGAGAATAAGTTTTTGGTGTTTAAGTCACCCAGTCTGTGGTATTTGTTACAGTAGCTCTAGCAAATTCATACATACTACCTCAAACTTCTAGTAACAGCATTCTTATCATTTGGGGAAGGGGAATTTAAAGAAATCTCTAAACGCTAGAAAACATTCTTTGGAATCTTTTTTCCTAAAATATGTTCATGGATGCAAAACCAAACCTTTGCATATAATTTCAGGGGATTCATGAACCCCTTTGATCCCAGACCCACAGTTAAGATTTCCTGTGTTTAGTACCAAACACCCAGAAGGGATATACATGAAGAATTTGCAGGACTAGCGCTGAGATACTCGCCTCTCCAGGGACTGGTATGAGAGGTATTGCCATTACCTTTGCGATCTAATAACAAATAATACGTTAGCTGAATGGCTAATTATGTAACATTACAAAATTTCACAAAGAGAGACCATGAAAACCTTGAATGTAAACTTGAAGTGAAAGAATAATTGTCTTAATGAAAGTTCTTAATGAAAGATCTTAACAAGCAACTTGAATATGCTTAAATGTTTATCTAGCATAATATTCAAGAAAACATTTATAATTCTGATCAGGATTTTAAAAGAAAAGTGAAAAAAATCTCTGTAGACAGAAAATGAACTAGAATAAAATGTATTCTTTTCTTTTTTAACTGAAATTTATATGATTTGTGTCAATAAATTTGTTTCTGCTGAATCAAAAGGAAGAAACCTGTCTACCCCAAAATGTGGTGAGGTAAGACCTCCACGGCTGGATGTGTTGACACAAGGCAGGATAATCAGTTGTTGGGGTGGGAGAAGAGATTCTGGTGGTGGGTGGGAAGTTGAGCTATGTGTTCACTAACACCTACACTCTACTGGTTAGGGAAATGATATATGCAAAATAAAATGCCACTGCATCAGGAGGGAAGGACGGACTGATAAAGGAATTCAAAGGAAAGTGCTGCCTTTTGTAGTAAACTTCTGAGTTGCCTGAGCTCCTTCCTTTGCTACCTCTCTGACCACATAGTGAAAGGGCAACATAATTAATTTAAGGTTATATCTCCGGGGGCATGATAAGGTGGGTTGCAAGCAAAAAACAAACCTTCTGCTTTCAAGCACAAGCCAGCCAGGAAAGCAACGAAAAACCTGCAGCAACTCTGGAGGGAGGAGAAGAAAACGGACCTGTGCTATGGCCAGACATCAGCATGGGCTTGCATTTCCACGTGCCTGTTTGTGCCCGGAAACCTCTAACACTAAGGGACGGGTTGCTCCTGGCTTTTCTCATTTTGTGTGAAATATTTATTGTGGATATTTAGTTTTAATCTTCACCTTGAAAGACAGTTTGTTCCACAATATTTCAACATATGTACTATAAACCATTAAGAAATAGAAGATATCTTCTTTAAAGAAAATGAAATTTTCCCCATAAAAAGCTAAGTTCTTATAGTAGTTTGAATATTTTTAGATCAAAATAACTCCTTACCACTAGATAAATTCCCATATTAAAAGACAAATTATTTTTATTTTAAAATAGCAAATTTAGAGTAACTATTACATATCAGTGCCTACTAAATGCCACAGAGATGGTTTTTCTTTACTTTTTTTTAGAAATAGAAAGATATTTATTAGTGCACCAATTTAATTTCTGTATTAACATAAGCTAATGTTTATTGAGCCAAATAATGCACTGAGCACTTTACATGCATTACCACATTTACTCTGCACAACAACCCTATGAGGCAGACACTATTACAAGGTCCATTTTATTGATCAGAGAGCTGGAGCCCAAAGCCATTAAGAATTACATACCAAATTAAGTAGTAAACCTAGAATTCCACCTCAGCCTATCTTATTCCAGAACATGCCCGCAATGATAATCTGTTTAACTCTCCCTGTTCTTGGGTTTGTTTGGGTTTTGTTTTTTTACTCCGTTTTTGTTTTCAGGAAGTGAGGATCCACTACCCACAGAGTTTTTATAACCCTAGAGAGGAGCTTTGATGTGGAGAAATAGTTATAAATAAACAATATGCTGTCAAAAATACGCAGTTGACTCTTGAACAACACAGGTTTGAACTGTTCAGGTCCACTTTTTCTTAATAAATACAGTAAGTGTATTTTCTTTTCCTTGTGATTTTATTAATAACATTTTTCTCCAACTTACTTTATTGTAATAATATAGTATATAATACATATAGCATACAAAATATGTGTTAATCAATAATTTATGTTATTGGTAAGGACTCATAGATTAAGTTTCGGGGGAGTCAAAAGTTATGTGCAAATTTTCAACAGTGTGAGAGGTCAGTACTCTTAACCCCTGTATTCTTGAAAGAGCAACTGTATGTAGAATAGAAGAAAGGGAATGATTTTATAGTATGAGATTCCCATGACTTTGGATCACGCATCCCATTTCTCAGCCTTCCTCAACTGCTATCCACTGAGCTGACGTGAGATCCTCAAAACATGCCTCAGGCAACCACCTCCATCCTGTACACTCCAGAAACTGCTGTGCTCACTCTTCCTTAGTAGCAGCTGGTGATGCCACGACAAAGTTAAAGAAAGGCCCTTCTAACTACCATATGCTAACAGGGGAGTTCCCAGCACTGTCCCCATTGCCCACCCATAAATCTACATGACACCATTCAGTGATAGTGGGCTTCTTCCACTGTCTCTGGCCCACACCAGCTCGTTGTAATTACAATTATGATTCTTGACAATATCTGCTCAAATTATACATTTTTATATTATTTCATTTTTTTTATGGAAACTTTCACATGTGCTTCTGTCTTGGAGTTCTGCTATTCCCAATGGTCTTGATGACCAGTTTAAAAATCCACTCTGGCACTACATTTACTTATGGATCATTAGAGTCCTATTATATAGCTGCCTGTTTAACTTGGTTCCTTCAATAATTCTGGGTTCTTTTTTCCTCTTATTCACCAGGACTCATATTCTTGTTATTTCTCTTACTGTATCCTAAAGCAAAGTCCCATACTGTGTTCCAGTTCTTATGAGAGTAATTCACAAGTGTTTTTTGCACAGATTTTTCTAATAAAATTAATCCATATAAACAAGTATGCAAAAAACTGGTAAACTCTTGTACAAATTAAAATTAAAATGGCTTTAATACTTAAATGTGCCCTAGAGAAACCCAAAAACATAATTCAGAAAAAAAAAAAAAAGCTGAAATTTTTCCACATAAAAAAGGAATACTGTCATTTCCCCTAGACAATCACATTTTTTGGACATGTTAGAAGATGACATAGGCTAGTTTTTCTAAAGGAAGCCTTTAGCCTTTTCTGTTAGTTTTAAAGCTATATTCTAAGGAAACAAAACTTCGATAACTTAGGTTAACCTTGGAGGTAGAGTAGGCAGGAATGTGACAGAGACAGAAGGAGAACAGTAAGAATAATGAGCCTAGCTGAGCAGTTGTAGAATGTTTTTCACACAACAATGTAAAACTCAATTACAACATGACAGGCATTCTAAATCATTCTGCTGGAGAGTTTTGGGTCACATTCCTAACATTTAGGTTCATGTCCTGTCACTGGTATTCCTTGTACAAGCAGTGGCCAATACTCACCCTCCAAAGGGGTAGGGTACCCCGGGCACACATGTGCAGGCAAGAAGGAAAAAGTAAATATATTTACTGAGATGACAAATTTGAGCCAAACAGCAGCAACAGCCATATTTTGAGGCTCACTGAACATGAAGACATATTCCTCAACACCTGCTAAATTTCTAATCACATATTTTATCAAATATAGTATTTTGATCTTATACTTTCTCAGGCCAAAAATATTGGATTTATATATTTTAATTTATCTCTTTTTCTCATATCCCACATCTAATTCCCCAACGAATCTGCCAACATCTCTAGTTTTAAATTACATGCTGAGTCCACTTCTCTTCATTTGCACCACTACTCGTCTCCCACCCCATTCCAAGCCACTTCCATCTTTCGTTTGGATTATTACAATAACCACCTTCCTAAATGCTCTCTCTGCTTGCACTCTTACACTCAAAAATCTGTTCTCAACTGAGCATGCAGAACAATCCTTTAAAACATGATAATGTCATTTTCTGCTCATAACTTTCAATGGTTTCCCATCTCATTCATGTAAAAGCCACAGAACTACCATGACCTAGAGTGTCCTATGGAATTTGTCCACCCTCTGCCCCACTGCCACTTCTCCAATCTCTTATTTCTCTACTATAGCCGCATTGGCCTCCTTGCTGTTTCTCTAACACATCTAGATTCTTCCCACCGGTACTGGTCAGGGTTCACCAGAGAAGAGAAACAACAGGATATGCATAGATATCCATAAGAGAAGAATTATTACAGAAATTGGCTCATGTGATTATGGAGGCCATGAAGTTGTTACAGGGTGCAGCCAAGAGGGGGGCCCAAATAGGCATTTGAAATGGGGTCCAGAACTTAAGGTGTCCAGGAGATTTTGGGATGTCTCCATCCCCCCTGCCCAGGGTGTGGGTTGGGGGAAGGGACAAATGGAGCAGGGCTATTGAGAGCTGTTTGGCATAGCAACAGCCTTGCAGCTAAGCTCTGGCATGGTCGTTTGGCACATCTATAACCTTTGACTGGTTGCATAGATATGTTAAGTAGCTGTGATCAGCTCTAAGCCAGGGGAATGGAAGTAACTTCCCCACCCAGATGTAACTGGGGAGGGCGGGTCCCCTGAGTTACAGCGCCTGCGTGGGAGCTCAGACAGGATTGGCTCCAGGACATGGGGCCACACCTGCCCAGACTCATGATGGCAGCCCAGTAAAGCTGGAAGGATACGAGTTCCGGCGTGTGAAGCAGAGGGTGGGAGGAGTCGGAAATGGGGCTGCAGAGGAAGATTGGCCTCGGGGATTTAAAACCCAGATTTGGTGGCCATTGAGAAGAGAACCATGCTGCTTTAGGAAGGAGAGCCATGTGCAGCCCTGGAGGAGAACCATACTGCTTTAGGAGGGAGAACCACGTGGCAGCCCTAGAGGAGGAGAGCCATGCGCAGCCCTGAGAAGAAGAGCCATGTGTAGCCATTGGGGGAAGAAGCACGCGAACTTGACGGAGTGTAGACCCCTGCAGCCCTTAGAAGAGAACCACGTGGCCTGGCAGAGTGGGGCCCCCACAGCTTTAGAAGGGGAAACCACCACCTGGTTTTAGCAGAGATCCTGGCGACTCAGCTGAGGGTGCCGGGAACCCAGGGAGGTCTCCCAGTCGAGAGGGAGTACTAACTGAAAAGAACCAGAGGACTGCCTGAGCCATGGACTTCTATTTCCTTTCCTGAGATACGGTACTCTGGACTGGACAAAGGGGGAAGGAAAGAAGGACTGTGTGTTTGTGGGTGTTTTAAGGGACTTTGGGATTTTGGTAAAGACATTAGGTCACTACTTTAAGTTAGTATAGCATTAAATAAACATTTCCTTTCCTTTTCATGAATCTCTGGCATTGAGAGACGTCTTTCCTCTGGCGGCGGACATAACGGACCCGGGGCCTTCTTTTAATAATAGTATATCATCCCAGGCCCCCCCTTGTGTGTTCTGTAACAAAGTCCCCTAGTCTGCTGTCTGCAGACTACAGAACTGGGAAAGCTGGTGGTGTATGTAATTCAGTCAGAGCCCCAAGGCCTGAGAATGGGAAGTCAATGGTGTAAGTCCCAATCAGAGTCTGAAGGTCTGAGACCCTACAGCACTGAAGTCTGAGAGCAGGAGAAGATAGCCATTCCACCTTCATCAAGAGAGAGCAAATTCCTCCTTCTTCTGACTTTTTGTTCTATAGGGCCCTCATGAATTGGATGAGGCCCACCTACATTGGTGAGGGCATCCTCTTTCCTCAATCTACTCATTCAAATGCTAATGTCTTCCAGGAACACCCTCACGGACACACCTAGAAATAATGTTTTACCAAATGTCTGGGCAACTCTTAGACCCATCAGGTTGACACATTAACTATCACACTACCCACACTACCCAACAGCATTTGCAGTAGCTGTTGTCTTCACCTATAATTTAATTTCTCCAGATATCTTCATGGCTGACTCACTCTTACTCACTTTAAGTCTAAGTTCAAATATCAGCTAATCAGAAAGGCCACCCTTGATCATCCTATGTAAAATAGCAAGTCACACCACTCACCCCCCATACTTCCTACCCCTTTTATCCTGATTGATGCTTCTCTACATATCAATAACTACTTGTCTTCTTATATACCTATATGCTTTCTTCCTCTCTCCATGAATGTAGAGATGTGCTTTATTCTTGAACTTCTAATCCTAAACCTAAAACCATGCCTAGAATGTAGTAGGATCGCAGTAAATATCTTTTGAATTATGAAAAAATGATTCATTCATAAGAGATATAATTTTAATCATTTATAGTATCTTTTCTATGGGATTACAGCTGGCATTGTTTCTCTTTGAAAACAAATATTCCCATATTAATTTTCTCTTTTGAAGGACACATTTTAGCTTTTCTATATAAGCTTGAGTAGGAAGGGACTTAGAAGTTTCTGTAGTCTAACTTCTTTTCAAAATGGTATATCCTATCTTCAAAAATCCTTATTAGAAAATTTTTATTTACATTGAACTAAAATCTGTCTATTGTAACATTCATTCTTTCAATCTTGTTCAGTTGTGTCTCTGCATGTTCAGAAAGATTTTGAAGAAAAAACAAACTTCAAAAAGGGGATCTCAGTTATGATTTAAGAACTTAAGGAAAAAATTGCTTCAATTAAGAGATTATTCCATGGTAATATGTCATCTATAGCTCATTTAGTATTGAGTGATACTTGCCTTCTTCTCTTGAGTAAATGCTCCCATATTAGAAATGCATCTTCACAGTAGGAGATTTACACTCCAAAAACATCATCCTTTTCACCAATGGAGCCACATGAAAAGTAAATGAGGAAGGTATATACTCTGAGAAATACTGGACAACTACAAAAAACCAAAGTTCTATAGAAAACCAGGATTAAAAGTGACAGGAAAAAACTTTACATTTATAAATAAGGGGTTGTATTTATATAAATCCTAATGTGCCATGTATGTGTTACTTTACTGTATTTTTATTTTTTTAAGTTCTTTTATTTAAAAAAGACTTTTTAGGAGAAAAATGTTGCTTTATGAATCATGTGAAACCTTGGTTATCCATTCCCCCAAAAAGCTAAAAGTTTGTTTGCTTGTTTGTTATTTTTACTTACTTACCTACTTGTTTTCCATCTCTCACTGGAACAGAAACAGTATGAGTGCATGGCTTCCTCTGACAATTAAATTTTTAACATCTTTATGTCAGAATAATTATAGAGTCACATGAACTTGCTAAGTGCAGAGAGATCTGAACCCTTTATTCAGCTTCCCCCAATGTTTATACCTAAGTATTTCTCTTTTTCTGAGTGATTGCAAACACCCTTGTATTTTCAATGCTGGCGTCCCTGTGCACACTGCCCGTCAGGCAGAAACACAACCAGGCTTCCCTGCAGGGAGCTTGTGTCCTGCAGGCTCGCTGAACTCACTCACTAGTTCTAGGAGTTGTTTTATTTTTTTTTCAAAGATTTCTTGGAGTTTTGTATGTAGACCATCTGCAAATATGTACAGTTTTATTTCTTCCTTTCTTATTTGCACGACTTTTGTTTCCCGTCCTTGCTTATCACATTGGCTAAAACGTCCCATGCTGTATCGTAAGAGCAGTGGTGAGAGTAGACATCCTTGCCTTGCCCCAGTCTTGTGGGAAAACATTGACAAAGACCAAACAACAAAATACCACTCATCTATCAGCAGCTACTACAATTTATAATCCAGTATTCTAGACAAACATCACCTTGATTTATATTCCTGAAAAGAGACACTAAGAAATTTAATATATAAAATTTCTAGCTCATTGCTGTTTCTCTTTCAATTTAGTCAAGAGAAAAGGGACTCCTCTTAGAGAATTAGAGTTAGAGAGTATTTTTTTTTTCTGAAAACTGTAAGTTCTTACCCTGACATAATTCTGGGAATAGAAATAGAGATCAAGACAGACCTCCCTTTACCCTGGTGTGGGCTTTGAGTCAGCCTGATGTACTGAGAAGAGCTTGGCTTGCAGAATAAGACACATCTGTGACTCTCCGCTCTCATCACATGGACAAGCCAGACAGCCTCTCCAGTCTTTGATCTCCTCACTTATAAAATCAAGATATGAAATGTGCAAGGGTTAAAGGAAATGTACGTGAACTCTCTGGCCCACATCGGGTACTCATGAAGGGTCTCTCTTATTACTGTGGAGATTAACTTCATAATAACAAGATCTAAGCAGTAGTCTCTTGCTACAGAGAAGTATTGTATTAAATACTGATGGTTTTCATTTTCATTATCTATAACCTGATATTAAATGGGGTATGCTTTTAAACTTTTTTGCAGAGCATTTTCTAACAAATAGAAGAAAATACCATCTCAAAGGATTGATGGCAAAAGCTGAAAGTAAGTTCTCTTATGATAGTGTGCATTACTGCAGCCTGTCACAGTAGGTAAGAGAATGAATTTTGGAAGGCACGGTAGCTAGTGGACACTCACTGTGCTTGAATGACTGCGCAACTCACTTAACTGCGCTCTGCATCAGTTTCTTCTTCGTGAAATGGAGCTAGCACATAATACTTTGGGGAGGATTAAATGAAGTAATTTTTGCCTATAACAGTGTCTGGAAGAGAATAACCATTCAATAAATGCTATTTATGAACACACTGAAAAAATAAACTTAAAAACCACTTTCACAATTTCAAATCTCAGATGAATTTTTTATTTCCTGACTAATTGTGTCATATGTAGCTTTCTTTCTAACTCAAAAAACAGAAACAATTCCTTGCAATCTTTATTCTGGGGCAAGGAAAACAAAAGTTTTACCTAAATTATTAAAAAATAGAAATTTCTGATTTTAACTGCTTTTATATTTAATTTCTATATTCTTTGTTGGAAGTTTTAAAAATCTATTCCACATTACTTTTATTTGAAATAATATGTTTCAGAAAGTATGAAAGCGTAACATCAATTTTCAACTAAATTATCTACCACATGATTAATAAATGCTTTGAGAAATAAAATGTGATCACAAAGAGGTAACAAGTATTTGTCAAGAACGAATAATGCCAAATTAATCTAATTTCTTTCATTAGTAAGTTTATTTCTGAAGTGGGAAAAGAATCTTATTCATTTTCTGGGGTTTTTATTTTTAATGAGATATTTGACAAAATATTTTATATTATTTTATGACTAAGGAAAATGTCACCTACGTGAAACTACTACGTAACTGAATTTGCAAAAATAGGAAAATAGCATCCAAAGCTGGAATGCTGTACCCAGCGGTGCACTGGAGTCTGTAAATATACACCCAGACTTGAGTATCACACAACCTGGGCAACTAAACACAGAGGCACTGAACTGTTCGTTTCTTCAACTATAAACTTACAGGGATTTTAGGATACTCAAAGATTGGCATCAACCAAAAGGGAATCTCTAGTGAAATACGGTACTTTACAACCCTTGGCTCTTTCCTACTTCATTTTATAAATTCAGTTACTTGAATGAAAACATACAAAAATTCTTAATGAGTTTTCAGAAAGACAGCACTAGGATAATAGCTAATAAATCAAAAAAAGAAAATCAAGATCCAAAAAAGTCTGAAAAGGCTGAATCATTGATTTGTAGCAATCAAGATGAAGTTTAACAGAAAGTGTGATATTTTGTATCCTATTTTTAAAAAAATCAATTGTGCTAGTGTCTTGAGCAGAAAACTCAGCATGGTAGCAGTTATGAAAAACACCTGAGTGTTTTTAGTTGCCTTCAAGTTCAATAGGAGACAAAAGCATAAAAGGCTTTGCAAGAGAGCTAATGCAATCTTAGATGGTATTAATAGCAGCGTGTTGTGCAGGCCTGAGTTGCCAACAGCACCACTGCTTTCTTCACTGGTCAGACTCCTCAGGAAGCACTGAGCGGGCTTCTGGGTATCAGATGACAAGATACACTCATTGCAAAGGAAAGCGCTTAATCGGGTTAAATATAAATTGCAGTCAACAGTATCTTCAGTTGTTCTTTGAACAATCTGTACAATCATCTCCTTAATTTTTATCTTCAAATCAGCTAGCCACCATTTAACTTAAGTGTATCTTAAATGAAAACTTTATATCATGTCATTAATGGAAATCCAGTACCACTTCCCAAAACTCAAAAGTAACCATGAAAAAAGGAATGAAAATTAAAACTGTTATTAAATTTTAACTGGTTATTGTTGCCTGCCAAACCTTAGGATTTGAGATCTCTTTGTAAAAAATGGCCTTCTGAAGTGTTAGTTTTTAAATATGTATTGCCATCAAACTGAGATTCCTTTTTTACTAATCAGGGAAATTTTACAAGTTAAAATATCTGTGGTTCAATGTTATTTAGGGCCATGCCCCTCAGATGGACTATCTCAAATTATCTACTTTACAAGTGGTATATGCCTTGTTTTTGGAAAAATGAATTAAAACTACCTGATCGGCTGGACCATTGCAGTCTGGAGATTATAATCTCGAGACAACTAGAAATACTCGAGAGCTCTTCACTCAGAAAGGTGTCCCCTGATTAACTAGAAAATTATTGGGATATACGTGTGTGTGTGTGTGTGTGTGTGTGTGTGTAGTAACAGTGCTGTCCTGTAGACTGATTTTTCTGCTTCTGGCAACACCTGTCACTGAGGCATGTCTCACAGAACAAAAGGACATATGTCCATCAGTGACAGTAGGGTGGGAGGAAGGAGAGAGGACCAAAAAAATTGAGAAAGATGCCTTGTGATTTCTACTCTTGGGTGGTCCTTCTCTCTTACTCCCTCTCAACTCCTCTCTTTATTTTCTGATACATCCGTGAATTCATTTTCCTCAAATGTCTAAAAACAATTCATTTTCCAATCTAAAATAATATGTTGGTGCCATTATAATCCCAATAATTAGGATACAAAATTTCTACATGATGAAATGTCCTAACTTCACAAATCCTTAACATAGTCATAAAATTCATAAATATTCTCAGCTTAAGTTCTATGACTTTGCAATTTGTTCAAAGGCTGAATTTAAATATACCCAATCGGCCAGTAGTCAAAAAGTAAATCAACAATATGTGTGAAAACAATATATTGTTTGATTCTTAGGAAGGGCTTCATTTGCACACTAAACATTCAGCACTAATCCAGCATCATACAAATAATATATGTTCAAGATAAATTATTGACTAAATTTTCTCTCTCACCCAAGGAACAACAATGGTTTGATTGAAAACAAGTTGCATAGACCAAGAAGGGAAAATACAACATTTATTCAATGTCTTCTGTATAGCAAGGACTTTCCCAAAATTATCTTACTATCCAATCAGGAATTCTATACGTGAAAAACACACACAGAGCTTAAGCAATTTGTTCGAGTTTGTAAAGAGCAAGGTGAAAACAACCTGGTGGTTGCCAGGGCCAGGAGGATGCGTGGAATGGGAAGATGTTGATCAGATGGTACAATCTTCCAGTTATAAGATGAGTAAGTTCTGGGGATCTACTGAAGATAACAGTACTGTATACATACTTGATAGTTGCTAAGAGAATAGATTTTAAATGTTCTCACCACAGGGGAAAAAAAGTAGTTATGTGAAGTGATGGAGATGCTAAATAACCTTATTGCAGTAATCATCTCAGAATATGTACATGCATCAAATCATCACACTGTATACCATAAACTTAATGTTATATATCAATTATATCTCAATAAAACTGGGGGAAATACACCTTAAAAAAGCTGAAAGGAAGCAAAAATCATCTTAGACTCAGCCATAGCACAGCTTGTCCTGATGATGATGATGTCTGTATGAGGGGTAAT
Source organism: Phyllostomus discolor (assembly GCF_004126475.2). NCBI lineage: Eukaryota > Metazoa > Chordata > Mammalia > Chiroptera > Phyllostomidae > Phyllostomus > Phyllostomus discolor. Next base: position 86,956,291 of record NC_040903.2, read on the forward strand.
CCTCATATCATAACTTTCTCACCAGGCATCTTTAAATTAGATCTAAGCTATACTTCAAAACTTGGCAGACCACATGTTTTTAAAGATCTAGCACCTCATAAGGAGAACAAAATAGTATCCAACAGTTGCTCATCTGAATGATTATGGACACAATCCATAATATGAGAATTGTTGACAATGTCCATTAAAAATCTCTTAAGTAAGTTGTAATGGATATGCAAAAAATATGAAAACATGTTATGTTAGTATTCCAATGACTTTTAACTTTCAGTGTTTTCAGAGCAATGTGAAACAAGAAAATATATAATTAATAAGTGTGATAAGCTTCCTTATGGTAACAAGTTTCTTAACTAATACACACCACAGACACATATAATAGTGAGCCTGTCAAATACTTCAAAGAAACCAGAAGCTCTATTTGACTAAACTAAATGATAGATGAAAAATTAAGTAGAAGTCAGGGTGGATAAAATATGAATGTTCTAAAAGATAAAATATCTTTTATTTTCAGACATTTTCTTCCAATAATGAGGTTTAATAGGAAAAAAATAGCATTTTTATTGTAGACAAGATTACTTCTATAAACTATGAAGAAAAAAATACAAGTTGTCTCTCTGGAATGATATGACATAACAAATTATAGGGGTGAAAATGCTAAACTTTTAAAAATAATTGCCAGGCTTATGTTCTCATGATTTTATTATTTCTGGAATTTTGTTTATAAAATATTTTAATGAGTCACCAAGGGTAATAAAGAATTTTCTTGTCCATCCTTCCTGCAGCCATAGAAAAATTGGAGGAGAGATTATGTACTATCTCTAAATCTGTCGGATCAGCAGTATTGAAAGCCAATTATAATATTCATTGTGTGCTGCTGAGCAGGTTCACAAAATGAGAGAGGAAAGGCAAACCTGAAACCATTTAATTTATGAATCAATAAATGTTAGATACAAATTGAGCAGATCTCAATTGATAAGTGCTATTGAGAACATATAAACCTCATGTGACACAACATCTCTGTACTCAATAATTTAAAATTTAGAGCAATATTTAAAAACATAAAAAGCAAATGAATGAGCAATGTGAGCACATAATTATAGTAAATGCCGCATTGTGCCAGTGGCTCTAGGTGAAGGTCAGCAAACAAATCACAGTGCGAACTTCCACTCTTCTTGAAAAGTAGAGAATTATTTTATGATGCCCCAGAAATAAAACAATTCTGAAAGGCAAATAGAAACCTATGAGAAATTACTTCAACAGAAGACAGAAATAAAGTCAGAAGACTGTTGTTCTTCTGTACCACCCACAGGTGATAGCTGAGAAGAGGTATAAAAGCATTTACCTCAAGCTGACCAACACTCCGGCCTCCCGTAGCCATCCAAGAAGAGCTTCCAGCTTTGAGCAAAGTACTTCAAATGTAGGACTAAACACATGCGAATTAAAGTCTATGGATGAAATTGTGGTTGGAATAAGGATACAGTAAGAATTTGTGAGGAGAGTACCAAATGTTATCTCATTAAAAGCACTGTAAGAAATATTTCCCATACTATTTAACTTTGCTATTTAGCATGGTGTTTTAATTTTTAAATAAAAAGAAAAATAAATCTGTATCCTGTATGAAGCACTGGATGGGTGAGACTAAAATACCAACCATCAGCTCAAGACAATGTGCTTCTTTCAAGAAAAACCTTGGGATTTTTAAATGACAGTACTGCAAAGCAAAAACTGAAATGTAACCACATTTACTACAGAGACATATATATCTGTGTATAAACATCAAACTAAAACAGTGGCTGCCTTGTTCTATATTTTATTTTTGCTGACATTTACTACCACAGTTTAATCCGATGGAGATTTATTGAGCACTCATTTATGGCCTGGCACTGTGTGAGATGCTCGCATAGACAGATGAACTAGCAAATTAAAACAGTGCTTCTAAATCTTCTCACATCAGTTTTCTTCCCATAATTTTCAGCCCCTATCTTTGTCATCTCATTCCTCCTAAACTGCATTTTAAACTCAGTAAAAATTTAACCTAATAAAAAGTATTTGGAGATGCTCATATTATTTTGAATTCCATGTGAATAGTTTCCAATTTCAGTGAAACAAGTAAAGTAACTCAACTATAATATTTAAACTAGACCACTGCATAGTTTTACTTCTATTTTGCATTCTATGGAAATAGCCACCTTTTTCAAGTTTCGTTCTTTCAACCTCTCTGTCCCTCCTCCCTCCCTCTCTCTCTCTACCCCTCTACCACCACCACCACCAGAAACACAAGTACAACATTAATTAGCACTTAATCTCTTAGATAACAATCATTCTGAGATCATTAGCTAGTTGAATGACCATATCTCAACATTTTCTTTGGTTATGTAAACTATTTCAAACGTAAAATCACAGTACACAAAACAGAGTCTTAGGGATCAATAGGAAAAATCCATTGATTTTACAGGTAAATTGTGTACATTCATAAAGCCAGCCTATAGTGGCATTTTTTTTTTAGTTTTTTTTAAATTTTTTAAAAATACTTTATTTGTTTTTTGAGAGAGGAGGGGAAGAGGAGGAGAAAGAGGGAGAGAAACATCAATGTGTGGTTGTCTCTCATGCATCCCCTACTGGGGACCTGGACCACAACCCAGGCATGTGCCCTGACTGGGAATCGAACCAGCAACCCTTTGGTTTACAGGCCAGCACTCAATCCACTGAGCCACACCAGCCAGGGCTCTATAGTGGCATATTTTTTTAAATCACATTACATTATCAATTATTTTACAGTGACACTCCCTATATTACAACAGACGATCTAAAATATCTATGGAGAAATCAGCAATACCATCAGACTTTAATCATATCATCTTGACTGGATCGTATTTCCCAGTGATAAAGCCTATGTATTTTGCAAACAACCTTTAATACCAAAGTCCAAAATCCCAAGAGTAGTCAAAGCTGCAGTTTAGCTCTCTTTTCACTAAAACTACTATCTTCAGTCCTTCCACTCCTGAAATTTTAACTCATAAAAAATTATAGCTGAAATATTTGGATAAAAATAATAGGGACAGATTAACCACTCAATATTAAAGGCAAACCTGTTGAAATACTAGAAAAACCAAGTATACCTCTAAATATATAATCTATTCAAATATTCTCCAATATACAAAAGACTAAAATTCCATTTAATAAGTATTTGTTGAATTCATTTATTTTATGTGTTATGTCAAGAATATTATAGTCAAGCCCATGCATCTACAGTCACCTAGCATATGCACTTTAAGTATCAGTTTAAAATTGATGGACTAGGAGCAAAAAAACAGTGGAACCAATATATATATAAAAAGATGGTATTGGACAAATTTTTTAAATACTAAATAACTTAATCAACTTTTAAAGACCATAACTAAAATAATAAATGACAATAAAAAAACACATAAAGAGATAAATTTTTAAATGTTAAAAGACTATTTTGCACAATTATAAATAAATTTAAAATGAATTAAATGTACAAAAATTTAGTAAATTACAATTTAGCAAAAGAAATAAAATTGCAAAATAAAGAATAAATATAAACATCTAAATAGGCTAATTTCTATTAAAGAAATAGGAAAAACTACAAAAGAGCTACCCCAGGAAAAACACCAGACCCAAATATCTCTGGGGAGAATTCCACTAAACATTTTAAGATCATACCATTCCAATGCTATTTAAACTGTTTCAGAGCATATGAATGAGACAAAAGCTAAGTTCAATTTAAAGATGCAGGGATAGTATTGATGCCTAAATTTAAAGATGCAGGGATAGTATTGATGCCTAAATTTACAAAGCTTACATAGAAAAAAAACTACAAACCAACCTCCCTCATGATTACCAACGTAAAGAAAATTAAATAATGTATTAGCAAGTGGAATCTAGCAGCACACTAAAAGGAAAACTTGGGATGACCGAGTGCCTCTTATTTCAGAAATTACAAAAATTGTTCAATATTAGGAAATGCACTAGTAGCTCAAAGGAGAGAAAAATCATACAATTATTTCCATAGGTATTGAAAAGGCATTTGGCAAAATTTAAAAAGAAAGAAAATAGTTAATGAAACAGGACTCACAAGATGTTTCCTTCATCTAATCTTATTCTTAATGGGAGAATGGCAGATGAATTTTTGCACAAGTCTGCTGAGGCCATTTGTTTACTGCCATTAAGCTATTTAACATTTCAAGGGAGTTAGATGATCAGACAAGATTCCAAAAACCACCTACCAACATCAGTGAGGAAATGAATAGGAGGCTGGACAAAAAATTCTACAAGTCAAAAGAAGAGTTAGAAAGCTGTTGAAATAATCCACAAATAAAAAGGTAAGTGCCTAAACTGAGGTACTGATAGGAGAGTCACAGCCTTTAAATTTTTAAGGGAATCAGTTCAATATGATTTAATCATCAATGAAATATTAAGAAATGAGTCCCAGATTTCTGGCTTGGTCTAGTAGTGCATGGATTATTCATGAAGACAGAAAACACAGGATAATATTTGTATAAGAAAGTGACTTCAATTTTAAAGAATTTGAGTTAGAAGAGATAATAAAAATCAAAGACAACTATCTATAGGTTCAGAAGAGATTGCAACACAAAAAGTCAAGATTGCGTTATCATTTTTCTATTTAACTCTTGGATAATCTTACAAGAGCGGTATTATCATTCTAACCCTACAAATGAGGAACCAATCAGTAAATTACAAAACAAGATGAAAGCCAGGGGGTTGGGAAACTGTCTCAGCACCTACCTTTCAGACAGAAGTTTGACCCACAAACAACGGTCCTGATGGAGTTGTTCCTAATCGTGCACAGGTAGAAACAACAAGAGGAAACAAAAATAACAACAAAAGTAACATGGCATCAAGCACTGATATATCGAAAGTAATAAGACTAAGTTGTAGTTTCATATGTACACAAAATATGTGCAAAGCACTTCTGCATGTATTTTTTTCATTTGGTACTAACAAAAATCATTTCTACTTTACAACCTTAGAGAAGCTAGTTAAGTCACACTGTTTGTAAATTCTAGAGCCAGAATACCAGCACATATTTTTGACATACATTTTGGTGTTCTTTCTTTTTATTTTATTTTACATTTTATTTTTCTATTAAAACATGAAGCCTCTCCATAACAGTATATGGAGTAAAAGCCAATAATTTTTCTGGCTACTAAGATCACTGAGATAGTACAAAATATAACATGCTAGAGATACAATAATTATTTTTTATAGTCTAATAGAAAAGAAATAGCCCTGAAGTGAGTCAGGCAATACATAAAACCCATATTGAATGTGGACTCATTTCTACTGATTCATTATGAGGAACAACATAGTAGAAAGTAGTAGAGTTCAACTCAGCAACCTTGAAGCCTACTTAGAAAGCAGAGGGTTTGGGGGCACAGGTGGTGCTGCTTCTGCTTCTATTGAACATCATGATCTTGAAAATGAAAAATGAACAGCAGCTACACAGATGTCACACAAAAACAGGGTTTGTTAATTCATAAACCCTTCTGTGCCAGTTCGGTAAAGAGCATTCACACAAGGGAGGAAGGAACAATGGCGTGATTACAGATCCCCACCTAGAAGAAAGGAGGGACACTTCCCTAAGGCAGGTTACAAATCCAGCCAAGGCAAAAGATAGTAGTGAGGAGGAGTTCCAGTCATCTGTGTATCTGCTAAAAGTCAAATCCTCTTAAAAATACTCTCTTAAAAAATTTTCAAATGTCTCCAGTTTCATTAATGTTTTCTGTAAAGTTGATTTGTCTCAATCAAGAACCGAGACAGGTCCACATGTTTCATTTGGTCGATGTGGGTTTTTTTTTTTAATTTCTTTAATTCACACATTTCCTCTTCCTCATTTTTTCTTGTAATTTTTTAATTGAAGAAACGACACTATTATTCCTATACAGTTTTCTACATTCTAGATTCATCTAATCAGTCATTTAATATTACCCCATGAAGTCAGCACATTATTCTCTTTCCTGCATTTCCTGTAAATGGGCAGTTAGATACAGAGGTCTGATCAGATTCAGTTTCATATTTCAGCAAGAATACATCATAGCTGGTGTAGTGTCCTTCTGCTGGAAGTCTATAACATTTGGTTGTCCCTCTTTTTGTGAGTTTAAGTGGTACTCACCTACTTCTATTAAAATGTTTATCAGAGCTAATCTATTTTTACTAAAGATTAGAAAATGATAATACTCTAATTATTTGATTTATTCTTTATTTATTAGCTGAAATACTTCAAGAAAGAAAAATATCCTCTTATCAGGTGTGTGGTTACATGGAGGTTCTTCATACCAGAAAGGCAGAAACACATTTGCCTTTTTTTAAACTGCCTTTTATTTACCAGGATTCAGAATAATGAATTGGTTCTGTAACATTCTCCAAAGGTACTCGATGAAATCGGACCACTGTCTGACACCATGGACAAAAATTAACCAAAATGGATTAAAGACGTGAGCATTAGACCTGAAACCATAAAACTCCTAGAAGAAAGTGTAGGTGGTAAGTTCTTTGACACAGGTCTTGGTGGTGATGTTTTGAACCTGACACCAATAGCAAAAGCAAGAAAAGCAAAAATAGGTGGGACTACATCAAACTGAGCAGCTTCTGCACAACAAAGGAAAGCAATAAAACGAAGAGGCGACTTACTGAATGGAAGACAATAGTTGACTTAATGAGTCTTTTTAAGTATTATTATGAAGTCATAAAATTTAACATGTTTAATGTGCTTTACTGCAGCGCAGTTATTGTTCTTTGTCTGGGGAAGCCTCTTTAATTTGGCTCCTGTGTCATTTTGTCATAACTCATAGTAGTATTTGGTAGCTTCCTCATTTTCTAGTATGACAAGATCTTCCAGACTCCTCTTGTACATTTTTGGCTGTTGACCTAGAAACACTAATTTCTGCAAGAGAGTGGTTTCTTTTTATGGGGACAGAATAATTGAAGACCCCATCTTGGGTATTATAACATATTGTCTCAGGATTTTTTTTTTTATCAAACAGGGGTAGGAAAGACTTGTTTCAAGAAAAAATATATCATGATTTCATGCTAATATTTCATTCCAATTTTAGGATATTTTACTTAATTTTTGGTTTGTAGTTTTTATAGTTTTCTTCTCTTAAGCTAAAAGTATTAGCTCCTAAAATCATTAACATAATAACTTATTAATTAGTTGTGAACAATAATATCAATATTATTACTAATACTGATTACTGAAAAGAAGATTTAATATTTCTTTCCTGTTCTTTTTTTTTTCTTTAGGGTATATTCACTAGAGCTGTTCAAACTATTGTATTTTAAAGTCACTTGAAATATCTCTTCTCTCTGTGATTAACCTACCAGCTCAGTTCCAATTTTTAGGAACTGCTTTTTATTTTTGATTAATTTATTAGATAGTTACATAAAACTTATATATGGTTCCAAAATCAAATCTAAAAACAAAAGGTATATTTTGAGAAGTCCAAGTTTCATTTCTACCCCTACACTCTGTCCCTACCACTATCAATGTGATTCTCAAATGGGAAAATAGTGCCTCCTAGGGGACATCTGCTTGTCACAACTAGGCAGATGCTGCTGGCATCTGCAGATATGCTGTTAACCATCCTACAATGCAAAGACAGTCCTATAACAACAACAAAAAAAAGACTTCAGTTTAAATTTCAATAGTATTGCTGTTGAGAAAACCTGATCCTGTGTCCTTTTAGTTTGGGATTACTCTGTTGTTTTTCTAATACAAGTCAAAAAATTACTTAGAATAACAGTAAGCATAATATAGTTTTCTCATTGATTTTTTTTATTTAATGATCTACTGCAGAGTTCGCTTCAAAGCAGTATATAGATATAGTCTTTATTCTTTTTTACAGGGGAATAGTACTTCATTATGAAGATGCATAATGTTTTATTCAACTATCTCTTAGACATGGATATTTGACTTAGAGTCTTTTTCTATTGAAAATAGTTCTAGGGAGAAAAGATGGTAGCCAAGTAGGTGGAAGCTGAGTCCACTTGCTCTTGCCCCCATCTTGGATGCTTGGCTGATCTTCCAAAAAATAAACTGAACACTCAACAGAATCTTAGCTGATATGAAGTCTGGGAGTCAAGGAGAACAGAAAACGCTTCACAATGGGTGGTAAGGAGGTTTCATACATTGAAGGGAAATACTCCATGTGTGGTGCCTGCAGCCACAGAGAGCCTGGTCAGAGATGGCAGCCTTGCAACTCCCTCCCCTCCCAGGGCAGAGACCACCCAGACCCAGGCCCGGGGATGACTTGGATACACAAAGTTGGGGAGACCCAGACTACACACACACACACACACAGCAAGCAACACACCCATAGCTGCAGCAGCAAACACCAACTGGGAGAATGCCAGAGAGAGAGAGGGTTTCTATTTGCACTTGGGTTGGGGCAAGGCAGGCTGCAGCCAGCCATGGCTGTGAGAGACTTTAGGCTCTTTGGAGAGCTGGTGTTTGTGGAAAGCCAGTCAGTGCTGCAGTGAGAATGCCTGGAGAGACTTTTAATAGGGGAGCTGAGGCATGCTCAGTAGGGACCCTGTGCACAGCTGCTCTGCCAGCAAGAGAAAAGGATTGAAGGTGTGTTTTCCTCCAGATGAGTGCATCTGGCAGAGAGATCAGAAAGGTACACAGCAAGGGGGTTTCTCAGCCCCAGCCCAGCTCAGCTGGCAGACCAGAGGCTGCACAGAGTAGAGAGATTGGGACTGTGTCTGTTATGAGAGCAGTGGGCTGAGAACTGGATGAGCAGGAGTTATTTATAGCCAGACAGAGCCCCCTTCCCCTGTAGAGATCAAACCTTGGGGAAGGAAAGGATGCACTCAGCCCCCACCTTCTACAGGATTGTAAGCATCACCCCACCACATCCAATGGAGAAGCTCTGCAAAACAGGCAGGTCGGGCTCAAGAACCCCCTGCAGGGTGCATATCTGTAAGAGAAGGACAGAAAGAGAAACAGCTAAAGGGGCCATTTTGAACTTCTCCCAGGGAGACAAATCGCACTGGTTCCTGGGGCCCTATTCCACTAAGGCCACCAAAACAGTGAGATCAAAAATCAGTGCAGCAAAGGGGAATCGGGGCCCTACCCAACTTTAGCTCACACACAGAGCTGCCATCAGCACCAAGCGGGAAAAAGCTAACCAACCCCCTTACACTGATTGGCCCCCTCCCTTGAAATGGACAGCTAGTTCACCAGAAATTATACATTATTGGAAATAAGCTGGGACAAATGGATCGTGCAGGTATAGGGGGAACACACCCACAACTTTCCCAGAAGACTGAACAGTGCCTCCCAGTGGAGACCCGGGGGTCCTACCCTCCTACCACAATAGAAGACCCCTTTAGAAGCAGGTGAGGGTGATGCATGTGGTGCTGCTAGAAGTTGGACAATCCACCCTGGGACCTTGAGCTGATAAAAAGCCAGATGCAGATGCAGAAGGAGAAGACAGAAGGCAAACACCAAGCTCTGCTGAGACAAATTCCACCTCATTCTTCTTCAGAATTTCCATTATTTTTTCTTTTGCATAGCCTTTTAATATTTCCTCTTTTGCTTCAATTGTATTCCAACTAATTCACTATTCTTTGTCTTTTATTTTTTCTTTTTAGATTTCTATTTTATTTCAAATCTAACATTATACCTTTCCCTTGTCTTATTCCCTTCAGCTTTCTTCCTGCCGTTTCTTATTTTCATTGTAAATTTTATTTTCCCCCATGCCATGCCTCACTCCAAATCCTTACTCTCTTTCTCCTCCCTCTATGCTCTCAAAATCACTCTTCCTTCCTGTAGTCAGCTCACATTATTTTCCCCTTCTTTTTTCTTTCTTTTTTTTTAAAGATTTTATTTATTTATTTTTAGAGAGGGAAGGGAGGGAGAAAGAGAGAGAGAGAAACATCAACATGCAGTTGCTGGGGGCCGTGGCCTGAAACCCATGCATGTGCCCTGACTGGGAATTGAACCTGTGATGCTTTGGTTCGCAGCCCGCTCTCAATCCACTGAGCTACGCAAGCCAGGGCCTTTTTCCCCTTCTTATAAAATTCTTATTTTCTAAGCAAAGATAATAAATATGAACAGTAAAATGACAACAAACTCACAGTTATTGACAATCACACCTAAAACAAAAACAAAAATAAACTAATCAAACAACTAGAAAAAGAGCAGAATCACAGAATTGGAGATCACATGGAGAGTTATCAGTGGGGGAACGGGAGGGGGAGAGAGGGGGGAAAGATAAAGAGAATAAGAAGCATAAATGGTAGATACGAAATAGACAGGGAGAGGTTAAGAATAGTATAGGAAATGGAGAAGCCAAAGAGCTTACGTGTATGACCCATGGACATGAACTAAAGGTGGGGAATGTGGGTGGGAAGGGGTGTGCAGGGTGAAGGGGAATAAAGGGGGGGAAATGAGATAACTGTAATAGCATAATCAATAAAATATATTTTAAAAATGAATATGATTGGATTGAAAGAAAAAATCTTATTTTCTTGCAACTCATATAAATTATGGCTTGTTTGGCATGGATATTATGGGCATTGCTGTTCTTCAACTATATTTCTGTTTTTTCACTATTTTTTTAATTTCAAATCTCATCAGTTACTCTCCCTTTGTCCTACTCCAGTTTGCCTTCATCCTGCCCTTGCTTATTTGAGTTTGGAATTTTATTTTTCCCTTTTTTAGCCTGGATTCTATTCCTTACTCTTATTCTTTTTCCTCCCTTTATCCTTCCAAAATTATTTTTCTTTAGCATAGACATCTTCTATTCTCTCTTTCATATAATATTCTTATTATCTTCCCACCATTATTAATCTTTGCTCACCTGTCATTGTTATTGACCCTATTGTGGTTTTTATGCAATTTTGTTCCCTTTGGTTCACTACTTTTTAAATTTTATTTTAAAATCTCATATTATACTCCTGCCTTTTCTTACCTCATTTTGCCATCACTGTTCCATGTTTCACTTATGTTTTAAATTTTATTTTCTCCCTTTTTCTTACTTTGTTTCTATTCCCTTATTTCTCCTTCCTCTTCTGGCTCAAAACCACTTTTCTCTCCTTTAGTCATCTCATATTCCCTTTTTCCTATCTTATTCTTAATCTTTCTCCACGCTTATTAATATTTGCTCAATTGCTATTGATATTGCTGATGTGAAAGGGTTTTTTGCTGGCATGGGTTTGGTTTCCTGGGGAGTAGTGCCTTGTTAACCAGTATTTGTGCAGCAGCAAAAAGATGTGGTGGAGGCTGTGACTCCCTGTCAGCCAGCTGGAGGGGAGAACCCACCAATGAAGAAGCCATCAATAATCAAAGACCAAGTACAGTAAGAAAGCTTACACAAACTGAATAAAGGGCAACCCCAGAGCATCCAGATCAGGAGTTCAAAAAGACTGCACCACTGAGTCCTACAGAAATCCTACCTCAGAAGTTCACCTTGTGAAGACAAGCATAGGAACCTGAGATGCAAAACAAACAAAAAAGAATCACAGAAAATGGGGAGACAAAGAAAGAAGTGTCAATCAAAAGTAAAGGAGGAATCTCCAGAAAAAAGAGCTAAATGAAATTGAAGCAAGCAATCTATCACACACTGAAGACAAAATAATGGTTATAAGGTTGATTAAGTAATTCAGTGAGAACCACAAGGAACCCTATGGGAACCACAAGGAACTTAGTGGGAACAAAAGCAGCATAAAAATGGACATAAAAACTATGAATAAGAACCAGGAAGAAATTAATTATACAATACCTGAACTGAAAAATACACTAGAAGGAATTAAAAGCAGGCTAGATGAAGCAGAGGACTGAATAAGCAAGCTGAAAAACATGATAGACAGAAATTCTCATCCAGAGCAACAAAATGAAAAAAGACTCAGAAAGAATGATGATAGTTTAAGGGAGTTTCAGGACAACACGAAAAGTAATAATTCACATCACAGGAATATCAGAAAGAGAAGAAATGAGCAAAGGATAGAAAATCTGTTTGAAAAAATGACAGAAAACTTCACTAACTTGGGAAGGGCAAAAGTCAAAAAAGTTCAGAAGCACAGAGGGTCCAAATCAAGATGAACCCAAAGAGTCCTACTCTTAAACACATCATTATTAAAATAGCAAATTTTAAAGACAAAAAAGAGTCGACAATAATACTGTGGCATGGAACAAAACTCTAGATCAAGAGGACTTCATTGACATATACAGAACATTTTACCCCAAAGAAGTAAAATATACATTCTTTTCAAATGTACATGGAATATTTTCAAAGATAGACCACATGGTAGGAAACAAAACAAGTCTCAACAAATTCAAGAAATTTAAAATATCATCAAGCATGAGCTCAGATAAAAATTAAATGAAACTAGAATTCAACCTAAAGGAAAAAATTCAAAAACATTCAAATACATGGACTCTGAATAACACGTTATTAAATAATGAATGGGTGAACAATGAAATCAAGAAAGAAATCAAAAAGTATCTAGAAACAAATGAAAATGAATACACACAACCCAAAAGCTATGAACACAGCAAAGGCAGTCCTGACATGGAAGTTCAAAGCAATACAGGCCTACCTAAAGAAGATAAAATCTCAGTAAAACAGCCTAACCCTACGTCTGCCAGAACTAGGGGAATAAAACAAACAAAGCCCAGAGTGAGTAGAAGAAAAAATAACCAAGATCAGAGTAGAATTAATTGACATAGAGACTAAAAGAACAATTCAAAGATCAATAAATCTAGGAGCTGGTTCTTTGAAAAGATAAACAAAATTGACATACCTTTAACCAGGTTCATCAAGGAAACAAGAGGGCCCAAATAAATAAAATGAGAAGTAAAAGAGGAGAAGTTACAACCAATACCACAGAAACACGAAGGATTGTAATTACTATGAAAAACTATATGCCAAGAGATTGGGCAAAATGGGTGAAATGGACAAATTTCTAGAAACATACAGTCTTCCAAAACTGAATCAAGAAGAACCAGTAAGCCTCACTAGATTGAAAACAACTAGTGAAATTGAAGTGGTAATCAAAACAATTTTGGCACACAACAGCCCTGAATCAGATGGCTTCCCAGGTGAATTTTACCAAACATTTAAGGAAGGACTAACTCCTATCTTTCTCAAACTATTCCAAAAAATTTAAGAAGAGGGAAGACTTCCAAACTCTTTTTACAAGGCCAGTATCATCCTAATTCCAAAACCAGGTAAAGGCACAACAAAGAAAGAAAACAATATCACCAATGAACATAGATGCTAAAATCCTCAACAAAATATCGGCAAGCCAGATTCAGCAAAACATTAAAAAGATCATACACCATGATCAAGTGGGATTCATTTCAGGGATGCAAGGATGGTACAATAGTTGCAAATCAGTAAACATAATACATCACATAAACAAAATGAAAGACAAAAATCACATGATTATATCAATAGATGCAGAAAAAGCATTTGATAAGGTACAGCACCTGTTTACGACAGAAGCACTCAGTGCAGGGAGGTTAGAGGGAGCATATCTCAACATAATGAAAGCTGTATACAAGAAACCTACAGCCAACATTATACTCAACAGGCAAAAAATAAAAGCTTTCCCCTGAAGATCAGGAACAAGACAAGGGTGACTGCATTCACCACTCTTCTTCAACATAATACCGGAAGTTCTACCTACAGTGATCAGACAAGAAAAAGAAATAAAAGGTATCCAAATTGGAAAGGAGGAAGTAAAACTATCATTATTTGCAGATGATATGATAGTGTACACAGAAAACCCTACAGACTCCAGCAAAAATTACTCAACCTAATAAGTAAATTCAACAAAGTAGCAGGATACAAAGTCAATATTCAGAAATCGATGGCATTTTAGTACACCAACAATAAACTATCAGAAAGAGAAACTAAGAAAAAAATCTCGTTTACTATAGCAACAACAAAAAAAAGTACCTTGTAATAAATTTAGCCAAGTGTGTAAAAGGCCTATACTTGGAAAACTGTAGAACACAGAAGAAGAAAATTGAGGAAGATATAAATAAATGGAAGAATATACCATGTTCATTGATTTGGAAGAATTAACATCATTAAAATGTCCATATTATCCAAAGCAATCTATAGATTTAATGCAATTCCTATTAAAATACCAATGGCATATATCATAAATCCAGAAAAAACTACTACAAAAAACTATATGGAACTAAAAAAGATCCTGAATAGCCTCAGCAATCTTGAGAAAAAAAGAGCAAAGTAAGAGGGATCACAATACCTGATATTAAACTATACTACAAAGCCACTGTAATCAAAACAGCCTGGTACTGGCATAAGAACTGCCACATAGATCACTAGAAGAGAATGGAGGGCCCAGAAATAAACCCATGTCTCTATGGTCAATTAATATTCAACAAAGAAGGCAGAAGCATACAATGGAGTAAAGACAGTCTCTTCAGTAGATGGTGTTGGGAGAACTGGACAGGTACATGCAAAAAAATGAAACTAGACCACCAACTTACATCATACACCAGAATAAGTTCAAAATTGATAAAAATATTTAAATATGCCATGATAACATAAAAATTCTAGCCAAAAACAGGCAGTAAGATATTCAGTCTTTCTAGCCAAGAATATGGCATGCTTTTCCATTGGCTCAAATCTAATTTTATGCACTTTGGAGCTGTCTCATAGTTTTTCTCACATAGGTTTGAATATGTCTTGTTAAGTGTATGCTTAGATGTTTTATTTCAGTTCATTCCATTTTAGTATTATTAACAGGATCCTCCTCCTTCTAAAGCCTCTCCTACTTCTAATAGGTATTTTGTATAAATATGAGTGTTAGAGATTTTGCCTATTGATTATATAACCTACAACTTCACTATATGTGAGGTGAATTTGAATTGTACAAGTATTTCCTTGTAACAGCTGTGAGAGATCCAGAGAAACACTGCTTTACTAGGTCTAAGAATTGGCTTAGGGAAACATCAATTACCATGAATCACAAGAGTAAAACAAGTATTATTAAAAAGAAATTGAAGGTCAGTAACAAAAGTAGATAGTGAAAGAGTATCTAAGAGAGGCAAATTTCTGTAGTGATGAATATGCTGTCTCTAGAGATTTGTATTTATGCAAGTGGCACACATTTATCAAGATTCATGGATTTATGCACTTAAGATTTTTCACATGTCACTACATATAAATGTTACCTCAACAACCTGTAAAAAAAGAGTTGCTTGGTTCTTTTTTTATTTCTTATTTTTTATTCTAAACAAATACCCACCAAAATATCAAACCAACAGATAATAGGCAGTTTAGACAGTAAAAATTTTTCACCCTTTCACCAAGCTTTCTCTTCAGAGAGAATCATGTTAACATTTTGATGCTAATACTCTCAGATTTTCTTCCCCCCACCAAGAGATGCTTTCAGATTTTCTATAATATGTATCTTCTCTCCCTTCCCCCCTCTCCTCACTCCCTCTCCTCTTCCAACTTTCTCTTCACCACCACCCCCAGCTCTCTCTCCCTCACTCTCTCCAGGTACATGGAAGAGACTCTTAAAGGACCAAATTCATCAATTGAATGCTAATATCAAGTTTTTTTCATTTCTCAATTGTGGTGAATGAAACACATGCTTCATAGCAGTATCTCTTAAAATTCCCCTTTTCTCTTCCACCCCTCTCCAACACAAATGAAGTGTCTTTGTCTAACTTCCTGGAATAATCCTCTGAAAAATCTCTTCTCCCATTCCTAGTTACACTCTTTTCTTACTTTACTTCATTCCTTCTCCCACTGTTATATCACTAACACAAGAAATTAGATCCTGTCAGAGTGTTAGTGAGAAAGCAGGAGCCACCGAAGGGTAGAAGAAAGCTGAGAACAATATTTCTCAAAGTATGCATTATATATACACATACACAAACTATACCTGGTATACAAATATCCTGCAATATCATTTCCAATTTGTTCAACTATAAATTTAAAGTATTTAACTGTACCATGGACAGATAGATAGTTTAATTACTTTAAGTAACTAGGTAAGTGAAAATTCTAAATTAAAATGTCAAGCATAATCATGGAACAACAGTTGATGCTAGAAGTAGGAGACTTACATATATCCTGATATTTAACTAAATGGATTTTGAGGATTACTAGCAACATATAATGCAAATGACTGTAAATCTGTAAAACATATTTATAAACAGATAATTTGGGAGCATTTAGAAAAGAAGGTAGTGATAACCTAAAGTTAAATAAACAAAATTCATATCAATTGCTTACTAGACTACCAAACCAGGAGAGTGGGGATATATACTGATTTTGACAAAGGATTTGCAAAGTTATTAGTCATTCATATGTGAAGATTCAGAGGTGTGAATTAGATAAAATAGCTAGATATGGTCATTGCTTTTTAAAAATTTTGTTAAATTTATTGAGGTAACATTGGTTGATAACATTATCGAAACTTCAGGTGTACAGCATTATAATTTTATATCTGTATATTCTATGGTGTGCTTGCCACCCAAAGTCTAGTTTTCTTCTGTTAGTATATATTTGGCCTCATTTACCCAAAGTTCCCTTTCCCTAAACCTTTCACTTCTCATACCACCATTCTGTTGTCTGAATCTATGAGTTTGTTTTTGTTTGTTTTGTTAGTTCATTTGTTACTTTTTATTTTATATGCCACATACTAGTTTTGTCCTTTCCCATCAGACTTACTTCACTTAGCATAATACTCTCAGGATCCATCCATGTTGTCACAAAGAGCAATATTTCATTATTTTATGGCTGAATAGTATCCCATTATATATAAGTGCCATATCTTCTTTATTCAATGATCTGTCCTGAATAGACATTTTTCCAAGAAAGACAGATATCTAACAGACATAAGAAAGCTGTTCAGCATCACTAGTTACTAGGAAAATGCAAATAAAAACTACAATGAGATATCACCTCACACCTGCTAGAATGTCCATGATCAAAAAGACACAAAATAACAAGTGTTCACAAAGATGTAGAAAAAGGGAACTCTTGTGCTCTGTTGGTAAAAATGTAAGCTGGTACAGCCACCATAGAAAATAGTATGGAGGTTCCTTAAAAAATTAAAAATAAAGTTAACATATTATCCAGCAATCTCTCATCTTGGCATTTACCAAAAAAAATGTGAAAACACTAATCCGTAAAGATATATGTACCCCTATGTTCACTGTAGCACTTTATAATGACTCAGACAGGCAAACAACCTAAGTGTCAATCCACAGGTTATTGCTTATTGAGAATAATAATTAGGTTGTGGATTAATAAGTATCAATGTGGAGAGTGTTCTCTTGTGAATTACTATAGAATTCTATCCTTGGCTCTACACTGTTGAACATTTTTATTGATAATTTGTTAAAGACATAAAAACCATTTTTCTCAAAATTATATTTGACAGTTGTGTAAAAGCAACTGCTAATGACAAAATCAGAATTCAAATTATTCTTCACAAGTTTAAGTAAGCTAAACATTTTTAAAAAATGTAAAATGAAAATATAAAGTTTGACACATAGAAATAAAACTTCAATAGTACAAGATGAAAAAGACTAACAATTCTAATGAAGTTTTACATGACCAAAAGTACATCAATAATGACTCAAAATCTACAATAGTCATACATTTATTCTTTGCCTTAGCAGGAAGTTAACATCCAGATCAAAGGACATCAGAGTACCCAATACCCACTGTAACCTGACAATGACCAGCCGTATTAATCAGTTTAATTCTGGGTACCATACCTTAAGAAGAACATTAACAAATAGCAGTGTGATGAGATCACAACAAGAACAATGAGGTTTATGGAAGCTACTTCACATGAGGTGTTACTTCATATGAACTAAATAACTAAAAGCTATGTATTTACCCATAAAAACTACAATTAAATATCTGAAGAGCTGACACATGAAAGGAAGGACAAATACAAATATATATCACCCAAAAATGGAAAAAAATAGGATCAATGTGATGTTGAAATTGGTGAAAAGCTGTGCTTATTAGAAATAGCCATACATTGAATGAGAGGGGGTTGGGTAAGGCAGGGGAGAGTAATGGGGGAAATGGGGACAACTGTAATTGAACAACAGTAAAAAAAAAAAAAAGACTAGCTATTTAAAAAAAAAAAAAAAAGAAATAGCCATACACAACTTTCTATTGTACTAGCCTTGTGTATAAAGAAAAAAAAAAAGAAACAATGTACTTTAGGTAGGGATCGCATATCTTCAGTTTACTACAGTCTTTTTGCCTTGTTCATCTGAAGGGTAAAAGAAACATTTTGTATCTTTGTGTCATTATCAAGAAGTCCATTGTTGCAAACTCTGGTTGTGTACCAGCCATCTATCCAACAAACAGCCTGGCAAAGGGTGAGTGAGGTCAGTGACATTGAACAATTATATCATTTACACTAGTGTTTCTGGTCCAGGTATGATGGTACCATACCACATTTGAAAGAATGTGAAGACGTTTTGGTTGTCACAATACCTAGGGGATACTGCTGTCATTTAGTGGGTAGGGCCATAGATGATGAACATCCTGAAAACACGTGAGGCTGTCCTTACAGCAACAAACTATTCTGCCTAATGTCCCAATACTGGCCATGTTAAGAAACACATTTTAGACTATGATCATGTTTGTGGCATACCTGGAATACTAGAATATTTATTTGGCTGCACATTTAAAGGAATGCAATTGTATCCACATATTATTACAGATGACCCTCGGATAATCTTCAGCACTATCTTGCTTGTTGAGTTGACGTGTTCACTTCCTTGACTTCCATCCTGTAAACTCACTGGGCCAAACTTTCCCTCATTCCAGTAAACATGAGCTTTTCCTTGGTGCCAGTTTGGTGATAGACATTGCCTCTCATGTGTTCCTTGCTGCAAGTTGTGCTCCACTTCACACCACACCTTATTACTTCATGGCTGTGGGTTCAGTCTGCCAGACATCACTTAAATAGCTGCTATTCTCTGTTGTAGCCAAAACTCAGTAAGCAAAATCTGGGACTGTGTTTGTGGGGGCATTTACAACACACATGCCCCAGGAAACCAATTGAAAATCACTGATATATAGACTATCAAATTTTATTTTTACACATTCTCAAGGAACTTTCCCAGCTCTTTCTTTTCACATGTCTTGGCTTCCTTTTGTATTCTTACCAAAATGAATATTAAACTTCAAAAGAAGATAATTTATCAGGAGTTTTCTAGTTACTTCTTCTTTTGTTATCTTTATTCTTTTCCAAATATGTGTGCTTTGTTGTCAATAATAATACCCTTCATCTCATCGGTTACCTATGCCTTCAATTTCCTCTTTCTCCTACATTCTGACCTAAAATGGCTTAATTGCTCTAGGATGCTAATCAAACTCTTTTTTGGAAACAGATGCCTCAACAGCTGTTGACATTCAATAATACCTTTTGTTCTTATCCCAGAACATTTTGCTTCTTCTCATTAAGTGCAAAGGGAAGAAATAAAAACAAACAAAAGGGGAGACTGTGAACAAAACTGGTCTTCAGAGAACTTTCTTGCTTAACCTATGAGCCATGAAATTAGTGATGTGCTAAGTAAGTTGGCAATTTTAGCATTTAAAGAGCTTCACAATATAGGGTTTGCTGCTTCCTTGCTATGTCTATAAAGGAATGCAAAAATAATGGACATAAATTGCAATTCATGTCAACACTGCAAATAGACCTAAAACAGGGTGCAAATGGAGACCCACAGAACAAATCCAGCCTGCCCACCCATTTTTGTGTGACTTGGGAACCAAGAGTGGCTTTTACATGTTTGAATAATTGAAAAGAAAACAAAAGAATACTATTTTGTGATATGTAAAAATTAAATGAAATTTAAGTTTCATTATCTATAAAGTTTTATTAGAATACCATCACACCCATATTTATGAACTGTCTATAGCTGCTTCACACTACAATGGCCACAAAACCTAAAATATTTATTATATGGCCATGGCCTTTCAGAAAAAAAAGCAAAGTATGAAGAATGTCAGAAAAAGCTTAATCATGCAAATGAATGCTAATAAACCCTTTTTTTAAAGCAGAAGTAGTGTTACAAAAACCTTGCACCCGCATTCTGCTTCTGATTCAAAGGCAAATAATTCAATCTTCTAAGTTTAGCTTGCTCAATGGTGAAATCGAAGTAAGAATATTTAACTCACCTTGTAAAAAGTAAACCATGTAATTGAAGTATAATTCACATAATATATAAACTACAGGGGTCAGCTCAATGAGCATTCACTAATTAAACACTTTTGCAACCCTATGAACATAAAGACATAGAATATTACCAGGACCCTAAAAGCCCATCAAGTGCCCTTCCAATTGCAATGCTTCTCCTGATTTCTAACACTATTTGTTTTTCCTATTTCTGAACTTCATTCAAAATACCTCAAACAATATGTATTCTTTTGTGTGCAGTTATTTCTGCTCAATATTGCATGTGTCATTATAGGTAGCAGTACTCCATTCATTTTCATTGCTGCATTTTATTTCATTGAATGAAAATACCATAATTTATTTGTTCACTCTGCTGTCGATTAAGCACTTGGTTGCTTCCATTTTTGGAAGCCATTGCAAATAATGCTACTATAAAAATTTTTATGACTTTTGATGCTCATATGTACAAATTTCTAAATGGCCTATACCTAACTTAATTTTATTTACTTACTTATAGCCAAAACTGTTGCAAAAAGTTTTTAAAATTGCTATAATAATGTTGGAAGTATCATTAACAGCTGTTGCCTAAACTCCAGTTAAGGCAGAGTTGCCTCTTTTAGGAATGAAAGGCAAAACTCTGAAAGTATAAATTGGAGAGAGACAATGGAACCAAGAAATCATTCCATATTTTTTTAAATGATGAAATGGATAGACAAAGCAAGGTTGTAAGAGAGAAGAGGAGTTTATGGAGAGAAAGAGATGAGACAACATGGCAGAAGACTACAGCCAATAAAAATGATTGGCCTAGAAGAAAAACCAAGAAAGTTTAAGAGAAATTTTGAATATTGAATATTAATTTGCATGTAGAGCATCATATAAACCATCTCCATTTATTCCCACCTGAAAAATTAATTTCCCACACAAATGCATTTGTTAGTAAATTGGTCAAATTATTTTCTCTCAAACATCAAGGAAAGAGGGGTTTGTTACATACCTAGAGTAATGGAGCACAGAAGAGGAGCAGCAAAACTAAGAAATTAGCAAACATGTCGAGTGTCTGAAATAATAAATCTGCTTTGTTTGTGATGGGCTATGGAGGCAAACAAAGATGAATAAAACACAGTCCTACATTAAATCCTACATATTTAGCAATCTATAACACTGAAATAGAAGTCAAGATGGGAGCAGAGAGGGTGGAAGTTACACTCAGCCCTTCCAAGGACTAAGCTGGAATTATAGCTAACATATAGAATAATCAACCTGAATAACCAATGAAAGACTAGCTGAAGAGAATAACCAAAGATTTACAAAAGAAGCTATATCGAGACTGGTAGAAACATGAAAAGGGCTGGCCCTGCTGCCACAGCAGCAGAGGTTCCGGAGGCATAGCTCAACTGTGGGGGTTCCCCCTGAGCTGCATGAGGTCTCAACACCACAATGGGCTCCCTAGCCAAAACCATCATATCTGGGGAGAAGAGCCCACATAATATCTGACTGTGAAAGTCATTGGGGATTCTGTCCAGCAGGGAGAGATGTATGTCTGCTAGAAACCCAGTTGATCTCATAAAATGCCAGCACAGGAAATCTCATTGGCAGCCATTCACCATGAACTGCAGTAGAGAGAGGGTGGCTCAGAGCAGACTAGTCATGTGAGAAGAGGCTGGGTTGTGTGGCTCTGGGGAGAGAGATGAAGGGATAGCCACCAGGGTCCCGGTACTGAGTCCCTCTCCCAAACTGCAGACATCAACCTTCTTAGCTTCATCACTGGGGAAATGCACTAGCCCCACTATCTCAACTCTCTCTTGCCCCTCCTTGTGGACTAACACCCTGAGGAATAGTCAGCTTCCTGGGCCTGGGGTGTAGAAATTCAGGCAAACTCAGCAGGTATCAGATACCTCAGCAGGTATCTCTGATACCTGCTCCCCCCTCCCTTCTCATGAGCCAGACCAGCACAACCTCCTCACAGGAGATCCACTATCCTCACCTTCCTGAATCCCAGGGGCCCATCCTGCCAAGCTCAGGCTCTCCAGGAGGTCCAGGCAGAATCTGGGACAGACTGAGTTGTGTGGGTCTAGAATAGGGAGATTTTTAACTCACACACCATTCAACCAATGCAGAGACCCCTCTTCACATGACCAAATCTTGGTCTGTTTGGGCCTAAAAAACTCTGCTGGCTTCACCCTGACAAGTCCCTGACACTGTGTCTCCACCACAAATGTCCACAGGCACCCAGCAGGTGGAAGCTGGCCTAGGGTACCCTGGGACACTTGCTGAGTGGCCTCAGACCCATCACAGGTGCTAAGTTTGAATCTGTACCTGTCTGGTGAACATCACCCACCCCTATCAAATGACTCACTGAGAACCTATCTTATGTAATTTGTATACTACCAGAGGCTCTTTCAGTGACTGGGCCTAACAAGCAGCCAGCAGGTGGAGGCAGACAGAGGCACATCTTGGGGTGCCTTGGGCCTTTAACTGACCTGCCCTGGATTCAATGCTGGTGGAGATCGGCCTTGGTGCGCAGCTTGGCCCTTCCCCCACACACCCAAGCCCAGCAGAGGTGGCCACAAACTATAGATCATTATGTAGCTCCAAACAGGTTGCCCCCCACCAGTCACAGGCAGCGTCTAATGTTAACCTGTACTGGTGTCTGTCCCAAGAGGCCCTAAAACCAACATACCCAGTGGTGAGCTTCAGGCAACATCAGAGCAGGATCCAATGAGCTCCACAAGCAGTACATCCAAAGGGAGAGCTTGGCAGACACTAGACCCTGCTGAGGCAAATTTGGGTTCATAGTGTGCAAACCTGTACAGCAGCTTACACACTATGGTCAGAGTGGCTACTCACAGTCAGCCTCCCTGAGGGTCAGCCCAAGGCATCCAAGACTTGATTACAACAAGAGGGCTCACACAATGCACACAAGAGCATCACTGGAGCACCCAGCTCAGGTGATCAAGGAGACTGCACCACTGGGTCTCACAGGGTCTGTACTATATAAGGTTACCCTGCCAAGACTGGGGTTCATACCACACCTACCTAATACACAGAAACAAAAACAGAGAGGCAGCCAAAATGGGGAGACAAAGAAATATGTCTCAAATAAAAGAACAAAAGAAATCTCCAGGAAAAAAATGAAATGAAATAAATGAAATGGAGACAAGCAATCTATAAGATATAGAGCTCTAAACAGTGGTTATAGGGGTGCCCAAGGAACTTAGGGAAAAAATAGATGAACTCAGTAAGAACGTAAATAAAGAGTTAGTAATCATGAAAAAGGACATAGTAATCATAAAAAATAACCAGCCAGAAATGAAGAATATGATATCTAAAACATATAAACAGTAGATTAAATGAAGCAGAGGATCAAATCAGTGATTTGGAAGACAAGGAGCAGAAAACACCCAATCAGAGCAGAAAAAAATTTTTTTTAATGAGGCTAGCCCTGGTTGGTGTGGCTCAGTGTATTGAGTTGTGGCCTACAAACCAAAGGGTCACCAGTTTGATTCCCAGTCAGAGCACATGCCTGGGTTGCAGGCCAGGTCCCCAGTATGGGGTATGTGAGAGGCAACCACATACTGATGTTTCTTCCAATCTCTTTCTCCCTCCCTTCTTCTCTGTCTAAAAATAAATAAATAAAATCTTTTTTTAAATGAGGCTAGTTTAAGGGACCTTTGGGACAACACAAAATGTGACAATATTCACGTCATAAATACTAGAAGGAGAAGAGAGGGAGCAATGGATTAAAAACCTATTTGAAGAAATAATGACTAAAAACTTTCTTAACCTGTGCAAAAGAAGGAAAAAGACACAAGTCCAGGAAGCATGGAGAATCTCAAACAAGATAAACCCAAAGAGGCCCACACAAAGACAGATCATAATTAAAATGGCAAAGGTTAAAGAGAAAGAGAGAATCTTAAAAGCAGTAAGAGGAAGACAGTAAGTTACCTACAAAGGAGCTCCCATTAGATGGTCAGCTGACTTTTCAACAGAATCATTTCAGGCCAGAAGAGATTAGCACAAAATATTCAAAGGAGGGGGGCAGCAGGGAAGGGAAGGACTTACAACCAAGTTCACTTTATCCAGCAAGGATATCATTTAAAATAAAGGAGAAATAAAAAGCTCCCCAGGCAAAAAAAAAGCTAAAGAAATTCATTGCAACCAAACCAGTATTATAAGAAATGTTCAAGTGTCTTTTTGAAGACGAAGATGAAGATGAAGAAGAAGGAGATGGAGGGGAAGAAGAAGATGGAGAAAGAGGAGGAGGAGAGGGAAGGTGAGCGGTAGGAGGGGGAGGAAGAGGAGAAGGAGAAGAAAAAGAAGAAAATAATTATAAAGAATAAAATGGTAATAAATCAGTACCTAGCAATAATCAGCTAAATGCAAATGGCTTATATGCTCCAATCAAAAGGCATAAAAAAGAAGACCCATGTATATACTCTCTACAAGAGATCCACCTCAGAGCAAAAGATACAATAAGACTAAAAGTAAAGGGGTGGGAAAAGATATGCCATGCAAATGGAAATGAAAAAAAAATTGGGATAACAATACTTTTATAAGATAGGACTGGATGAAAGAAGGTGAAGGGATTAACCAATGAGTATACATGCATAACCCACAGACACAGACAACAGTGTGGCGATGGCCAGAGGGAAGGCAGGGTGGAGGCTGGGGATAGGTGGGCAAAGAAGGGGAAAATGGGCACACCTGTAATAGTGTCATCAATAAAAATAAAATCAAAAATAAATTAATTAGCCCTGGCCGAGTGGGTCAGTTGGTTGGAGGACTGTCTCATATATAAAAAGGTTGTAGGTTTAAAAGCTGGTCAAGGCACATACCTGGGTTGCCTGTCCATTCCCCAGTCAAGGCACATAAAAGAGGCATCCTATCAATGTTTCTCTCTCTCTGCCTTTCTCTCCCTCTAAAATCAATACTTGGGTGAGGATTTTTAATTAATTAATTAGTTAACCAATTAAAAGATTTTTTCATTTAAAAGCTTAAATTGAAAACTTAGTTATCTCTGCAAGGGTGTAGGGATTTAGAATGAGGCAATGTTTGGGGGGTTGGTTTGTTTGTTTGTTTGTTTGTTTGTTTCCATGTCTTAGTAGGCCAGAAAGAAAAAAGAAAGATAAAACAGATTTTAAAACAATGGCAATATTAAGAGACAAAGAATACTACTACATAATGATAAAGGGATCAATCCATCAAGAAGATATCACCCTTGTAAACATTTATGCACCCAACATAGGAACACCTAAATATATAAAGTAAATCTTGATGCACATAAAGGGAGAGACAGCCAGTAATAGTCATAGCAGGGAATTTTCACACCCCATTGACATAAAAGGACAGATCTTCCTGACAGAAAATCAACAAGAAAACAGCAAACTTAAATGACTCACTAGATGGAATGAATTATTGCTATCTTGAGAGCATTTCACCCTAAAAGCAGAGTATACATTCTTATCAAGTGCACATGGGACATACCCGAGGATAGAACACATTTTATCACGCAAAACAAGTCTTAATAAATTTAAGAAGATTGAAATCATACCAAGCATCTCCTCTGACCACAGTGGTATGAAAATAGAAATAAATTGCAAGAAAAAAACTGAAATATACACAAACACATGCAGGCTAAATAACATGTCACCAAAAGGTGATTAGGTTAACAATAAGGTCAAGGAAGAAAACAAATAATACATTGAGACAAATGAAAATTAAAACACAACCACATAAAATCTCTGGGACACAATGAAAGCATTCTTAAGAAAAATTCATAGGAGTACATGCCTACCTCAAGAAATAAGAAAAAATCTCAAAGAAACAATCTAACCTTATACTCAAAGGAACTAGAGAAAGAACAATCAACACAATTCAAAGTGAGTAAAAGAAAAGAAATAATAAAAATCAGAGCCAAAATAAACCAAATGGAGTCTAAAACATATAAAATATCAATAAAACAAAGAGCTGGCTCGTTGAAAAGATAAGCAACACTGATAAACTTTTTAAAAGACTTGTCTAGAGAGAGAAAGAGAGAGAGAATGCCCCCAAGAAATAAAATCAGAAATGAAAGAGAAGTGACAACTTACAGCACAGAAATACAAAGGATTATATAAAAATATTATGAACAGATGTATGCCAATACATTGGACAATCTGAAAGAAATGGATAATTACCTAGAAACATACAATATCCAAAAACTGAATCAATAAGAAACAGAAAATCTGAACAGACCTATTACAACTAATGAAATGGAACCAGTAACCAAAAAACTTCTGCCTTGACTGGTATGCCTCAGTTGGTTGGATGTCATTCAGCAAAGCAAAAGGTCACCAGTTCAATTCGTGGTCAGAGCGCATTCAGTTTCGGTCCCTGGTGAAGGCATGTACAAGAGGCAACCCATCAATGTTTCTCTTGCACATCAGTGTTTCTCTCCCCCTCTTTCTCCACCCTTTCCTCTCTCTTAAAATAAAGAAATGAAGTCTTTAAAAAAAAAGTTTCCATCAAAAAAAATCCTGGACCAGATGGCTTTACAGATAAATTTTACCAAACGTTCAAAGAAAAACTAACACCTATTCTTCCCCAACTATTCCAAAATTTGCAAGAGGAGGAAAGACTTCCAAGCTTACTTTACAAGGCCCCATTACCCTAATTCCAAAACCAAATAAAGACACTACTATGAAGGAAGAAAATTATAGGCCAATGTTCCTAATGAGCGTACAGGGGAAGACCAAAAAAAACCGGAATTTATTTTTTAAAAATTGTAGGTTTATTCTAACATGTTTAAACTTCAGTCACCTTCAAAGTACTCTCCATTTGATGCAATACAACTATCAAGATGTTTTCCCACTACTCAAAACAGTTTTTGAACTGTTTTAAACTGATTTTGATGCCTTTTAGTGCTTCTGCCATTTTTTGTTTCATCTCTTCCACATTGGTAAAACATTCCCCTTTGAGGACTTTTTTTCATTCAGGGAAACAAAAAAAAAGTCACTTGAGGCAAGATTGGGTAAATAGGGAGGGTGACACATGGGGGTCCTGTTGTTTTTTGTCAAAAACTGCTGAACACACAGCACGGTGTGGGCAGGTGCACTCATGAATTACCCATTATGAAGTGGGCAAATGCAGTGCAAGAGTCTTCAAAAAATTCACTGAAGCCAAAACCTCAGCTTCTCAGAACAATGCCAGCTGGCAGAGTGATACAAATGGGCTTCTAGAACACTCACCTATCAGGGGTAGTATGTACTATGAGGGACCCACCCTCCAGAAGATAATTTCATTTTGGGGATCCCCTTGTAAATGCAAAAATTCTCAACAAAACATTAGCAAACTGAATCCAGCAGAACATTTTAAAAAATCATACATCATGATCAAGTGGAATTTATTCCTAGGATGCAAGGTTGATACAATATTCACAGACAGACACAGACATCTTCTTTAAAAAAAAGAAACTTCTTAAAATTAAGTATGGAAAAGTATCAAAAAGAATATGGATGTGTGAGAGGGTGTGAAAAGCTGTCTAAGGTACAGAGAACATCCAAGAAGGCAAGGGTTCAGAAAATATTTTAGAGAAAAAACCCATTGGATTTGATTAGTTACTTGTGGACTCTGAGCAAGAGCAGGAGTTAAAAGTAACTTCTGATTTTTTTTCTGCTGTGTAACTGGGTTGCTGTTGCACCAACTAAAAATTACAACAAAGGAGGAAGAGCTGATTCAATGGAAAGAATGAGACTAGTTTGGGAAACAGAGATGTGTGTGTTCTCCAGTAAAGAGTGAGACATAAAACTTGGGGAAATTTTTAAATTAAAGATACAGACTTTGGAGTTATCAGCCTACAAGTGGTAACTAAAACAAAGACAGGGAACAGAAAATGAAGAGCAGAAAACTCTGAATGAAGCCATCAGGAACCATAATCTCTAGGAGTAAGGCAAAGATGAGAGTTTAACAAGGAGACCAAAGAGTGATGACCAGACAGTGAGAAAGGAACCAAGAACTGTCTGTATATCAGACTCTAAAGAGCAGAGCTACACTGCCTGATACAGTATCTGCTGGTCCCATATGGCTACTGAGAATTTAAAATGGAGCTAATGCACTTGAGAAACTAATTTTTTTATCTACACCCAAAGACATGTTTATTGACTTTTAGAGAGAGAGGAAGGGAGAGAGAGAGAGAGAAAAATTATTCACTTGCCTTTCATATGCACCCCAACCAGAAATCAAACTGGCAACCTAGGCATGTGCCCTGACCAGGGGGTTGAACCAGCAACCCTTTGGTACACAAGACAATGCTCCAACCAATTGAGCTGCTAACCACAGCTAGGGAAAACTAAATTTTTTATTTTAATTTAAAAACATAATGTAGTTATTGGAAAAATTTTAAGTATGTTTGAGACAACTTGGGCACATGAATCTACTTTTTCAATGTTAAATGTTAAAAAATCTTAAAAAGACTAGGTATTTCTGATCAAAATTTAACATCATAATTGATGCATGCTGTGACTATAAAATATACTCTGAATTTTGAAGATTTTTGTGTAAAGAAAATAATGTAAAATATATTATTATTGTTTTTGTGCACTGATTGCATGTTGAAATGAGCATTTTGGGGGTATACTTGGTTAACTAAAATGTTATTAAAAGTCTATTTCACTTATTTCTTTTTTACTTTTTCAAAGTGGCTCACACACATCATGGCTTTCATATTGTTTCATTTGGACATAGAATATTCCAGGAAAGAAGTAACCATGACTATTGGGAGACAATCCTCATGGGTTTCGTGTTTCAGTAGGTCTTGAAGTGAAGCGTTTCCATGCCCTTTGTGCCAAAATATCTTTTCAAGGATTTTTATATAAGGAACAACCTTGGAAAATGAAGATGATATCTCAGTGCAGAGCAAAGGGAAGGCATACTTACTGCCCATCACAAAAGATTTCGGTTTCCTGAGCCCTGGGTTCCTCTCTTATGTTCTAACCCACTGTGTGTACAGGTGTCCCTCGGCCCTCTTGGCATCGCCTTGTGAGAACTCGGGTTCAGAAAACCAGCAAAAAATGCTGATACTCTGGCTACTGCCATTGCAGTAGTGAAAAATAAACTTTTCCTTTTTAAGAATAATACACTTTTTTTCATCCCTGGCCCAGAGGTCTTGGATCTTCTACTATCAGGATCTATGAAACTGTGGCAGGCTTATAAGAAGAGGGAAATCTCAGCCCTTCCACAGTTCTTGACAGTGATTATACTGGTTACATATTGCTGTATAAAAAACTGACCTAAAATTTAGTTGCTTTAAACAATAACAATTAAAGTTTGATGTATGCATCAATGGAATGAAATAGAGAATGCAGAAATAGAACCATACAAAGAAGATCTAATGACTTGTTTAGAAAAGTGCAAAGGCAATTGATGGTGTGGAAATAAGCCTTCAATGCGTAGTACTGGAACAAATGACTACGTGTATGCCAAAAAACAGGTGTAGGCCCCTGTCTACCTTATATAAAAATTAACTCAAAGTAGACCATAGACATTATTTAAAATGTAAACCTATGAAACTTTCTGAGCCACTCATGTATTGATGGGCACTTAAGTTGCTTCCAGCACTTGGCTATTGTAAACAACGCTGCTGTGAACATTGGGGCAAACATAAGAGAAAAGCTTTGTGACCCTGAGTTAGGCCAACAGTTCTCAGATACGACAACAAAACACAATTAATAAAGAAAAAAAAATAATGAGTTGAGCTTCATAAAAATTAAATGTAAAAACCATTTGTTGTATGAAAGACTTTTTTTTCTTTTTTTTTTTACTGTTATTCAAGTACAGTTGTCTCCCTTTTCCCCTCACCACTCCCCTCTGAAAGACATTGTGAAGACAAATCATAAACTGGGAGCATATATATCTAAACAGTGTATCTGATAAAGGACTTCTATCCAGAATATGTGTACAAAGAACTCTTAAGACTCAAAGGTACAAAAACAAACAAGTGGTTTTTTTATAGAGTAAGAAAATTATTTAAGGGATAAACAAGCCATATTTTAAAAATGGGCAAAGGAGCAAAGGACTATTGAATCCAAATGCACAGTTCAACCACTGAGATATAAATATTGCTAAGAAACAATGAAAGGATACACAGTCTTTTTTGCAGTCATGGAATTGCAAATTAAAATAATAATATCAAGTAATGGTGAAGGAATGAAGAAGTGAACACTGACTCTTGGTGATACAATAGTATAACGTACATATTACTGAGGAAGTAATTTGGTAATACTTGTTATAACTCAAAATATTTCAACTTTAACAATCTAGTTTATGAAAATAAAAGAATAAGAGTATACAGATGTAGTGGTTTGGCCAAAAAGTCCATTTGGTTTTTTCTGTAAAATAAAAGAAACATTTTTCATTTTCACCAATAACTTTATTGATTTGAATATTTTGAGTATGTTGGCTATCTCCCGCTATTGGCTTCTAGCTGGTAGAGGCCAGGGGTGCTGCATGTTCCAATGTATAAGACAGCCCCACAGCAAATAATTATTTGGCAAAAATGTCAATAGTACTAAGAAACTTTACAAACCACTTTTGACACATTCAATCGGTCACAGCACCTTCTCCATACACTGCACAAAGTTTTTTTGTGTTTCAGTTGGGTTTTTACTGCTCTTGAAATAACAAAGCATAATACACCAAAAATGTTGGCATATCTTCTTCCATCTTCAATATTAAAATTGATATTGAAAATAAATTGATATTGATAATAATTGTTTGATAATATTGATTGAAATTTATATTGAAAATAAAATTCACCCATTTTGATATTTTTTTCAATGCATGCTGATAAGACAGCCATCACAATACAATCCAACAAAATTGTTTTGACTGGAGTTAAAGACAACTAAGCACTATTAGAGCCACCATAAAAAAAAAAAAACTAAATGAACTTTTTGGTCAACCCAATAAATATATAGATGGATTTTTATATTATAAGCTATATTGAAAAATTGGCAACAATCTAAATATCCAGAAAGGAATGGCTAAATAAACTACAATATAACCACATTAGGCAGTCGATATATAAAAAGGGGCAGATTTACATATTGATTTGTTAGTGTAAAAAGCAAATTGCACATCAAGTACAGAATAACTCCATTCTTGAATATATAAATATGGCTACTCTTTATATAGGTTTTTTGCTTGCATCCAAGAAATGATCAGAAAGCAAATTAACATAAGTCACTTTAGGGAAGATAAAATTTGATGGGTAAGTGATATGGAACATTCACTTGACAACTTCAGTTGTTTTTTTAAGAGTTGTGGAATTATAGATGATTCTTCTCTTTGTTGTTTTGTAGCATTTTTCTAAAATATAGAATAATTGCTGGAGCAAGGTCCTGGAGAGAAAGGAATCAAGGGCATAATTGGAAGGAGCTACCTCGGACCAGACAGAAACCTCATTCTCGGGAATTGCATGAAAGGAGGCAAGATTTGGTGATATTGATCGGTTGGAGTGCATCCTGTTGGTTTGGAAGAACTGGGAGGGGGGACCTTTTATCTGAAGGCCTTGGCTTCTCAGTAAGGTTGCATGGACCCAGTCTTGAGGACAGTGGGAAGGTTTGCAACAGTCAGTGAAGGAAAGGGGAAAGCTGATCCCCAAGGACCAGGGAGGAAAAGTGCACCAGTGAAGTTTTTATTGTCCAGGCCTCAGAGTAGCAGCCTACATGCAAGACAGGCTAGGAGTGTAGTCTTGCTTTCTGGCCAGAAAAAGGAGAATGGATTAGGATGGACTGTCATCAGTCCTTGTGACACTGTGACTGCCTTAGGTTTTGCCTGTAACCTAAATGGCTTTTCCCACCCCCTCACACATCCATATTCTACTTAACACTCATCCATTCTCAATTTTAAAGTTTATTTTTTTAGGAAGATATCATAGACATTGAAGTTGAAAGGAACATTAGAAATACTCTCATCTAATCTCCTCATTTTGTAAATGAGAAAATACTGAATCACAGAGATAAATGATTTTCTAGTGTATAGCTTATAAATAGTGGAGTTGGACTGACCTAGGTCAGTGCAGTTTCTATGAAGCCACACAACTCCTTTGTAATCATGATTAAAAAGAAAGGGATACTATGTGAGCATTACAGACATAGCTACAAAATTAAAGAAAAGATTTGTGCTTTGAAAATTAATGTTCTATCTATTAAACAAAAATTACCCTGCTGTGGGTGATGACATAACATGAACATATATAGCAATTAGCTTTATATAAAATGACTGTATAAGAAGTGAGTACAGGTAAGTAATTTCAATTGATGTATATTTCTAATACAAGGACTTTCTCAGAATCCTAAAATTGGCATCATATTCAAGAACTGCAAAACACTATCAAGGCTTTGCCAGGCTTTTGGAAGGACTACAGTGCCCTCTGTAGGTTCAACAGAAATAAACAAGGTTTGAGTGGGAAAGAGTGAACCTCAACGTGTGTGCAGTTAACATGCATGCCTCAGATAGTCACCTGACCTTCTCGAACTGAATAAAAAGAGTTATGTAAAGATCATATTTTAAGTAAATTGCACCACAGTATGTATAGCAGGTATCTGTTTATGTAAAAAGACATACAATATATAAAAAGAGATAAGTGAATATGTGCATATCTGCAAATTAATTTGAAGAAAACACTCCAGGAAATTGCAGTTGGCTTTGTAAAGAGACTCTTTTACCCTGGGATCAGGTGTAGGAAGGTTTATTTTTCACTGTGATTCTTCTTATACTACTAAAATTTTTCCATCACATGCATCTATTAATCTTCGAGGTAAGAACAAAGTTAATAAAAAATTTAATCACCTTTTAGAGAAGTGGCATGCATGCAAATTTTAAAACTCTCTCCAAACGTTCCATAACTTCAGACAAATTCTTTTCTGTTAAAAACAAGACAACAGGCCCAAAATGGAGATGCTCATGCTAAGCCCATGTCATCAAATTAAGACAGTTATATTCTTGCCTCTCCCAGAAATAGAATTTTTGAACTAGTCAATTAGGAATCCCAAGTGAGCCCTAGTTAGGTAATCCACCTGATAGGACTCTGTCATGAGGAAGGTAACTTTTTAATAACCAACCCACTTTTTGGCCTAGTTATTTCCTTATTCCACCCCCATCTCATTTTGTCTAGGTCCTTGGAATTCCTTTCTATCTGCTAGAGGACATACTGATTGATTACAATCAATATTTGCTAAAATAAACCAGTTTTTTAACTGTGCTTCAGTTCATCTTTAACAAATCTCTTTACCTTTCCTGACCACTCAATTTAAGTTAAAACACAGCTTTCTTACTCTTATTAGGTACAGCCCAGCATCTTCTAGCTGGGCTAATAATCAAACTAACAGATTCTTAAGGTGGTGATTAAGCCAAGGATCCCTTCTTGAAACAGGTTTCTCTGAATATGTTGGGCAGGGAAGGGGGAAGGGTCAAAGGTTCTTCCTGAGTGTTTTGTTTCTTAAAAAACAGACTAAAATTGGTATCCCAAAAGGCAGCTTCGGGGTGACGAAATTTTGACTCATTCAGAAGGCAACAGGCAATGGAAAAAGAGATTAAAGAGATTTTTTTTTTTTTAAGGGAAAACCTAACCCTGAGCTTCTAAGGAGCACAAGATTGTTTCCAATCTGGACTTTGCGGGTTTTTGCTGGTCCTCCCTCCTCATCCCCCGACACTTAATGTGATTCTTTAAAGGTTGTAATTCCCTTTTGTTGGGAAAACAAAACAAAACAAATCAAAAACCTCTCTGCCTTGTTTTTTCTACAGGCTGCAAACTTTTAGGGTGGAAAGGAGCGCGGTGTTTGCAAATGGCTGCCTGCACTGCAGTGGCTCCAGGCAGATAATAGCGATTTCTGCTATTACCAGGATAGGCGGGGCCCGCGCGCTCCGAGATCCCTGCCTGCCAACCAGGACCGTGTCCTCCTCCAGACCGTTTCCACCACCTCCCCTCACATCACACTCGTGGACGCGCCGCCGGCCTCGCGCGCCCCTGCGCCACGACGCAAGTGGGACGGCCCGTGACGTCACGAGGCCGCGCTCAATCAGCGGCGGCGTTTGGGAAAATTTAAACTTCAAGGCGGGGTGGCTCGTGGGTACGGTACAGCCAGACTGTGGAGGGTCTTCCCTAGCTTCCAGACGGGATGGCGGAGGAAGGCGCGGTTGCCGTCTGCGTGCGGGTCCGGCCGCTCAACAGCAGGTAGGTGTGTGCCGCACCCCGGCCGTGCTGAGTCCCGCGGCGCTTCCCCGAGTTGCAGCTTCCTGGCGTCGCCGCTCGGTAACTCTGCCGCTTACCCTCTCTGTCGAGCGACGGGGAAGGACCGAAGGATCTAAGAGATACATTCCAGCTGCGGATTCTCTTCAGTCGAGCATAATTCAGCCTCGCCAACTTTAAAGATTTAACCTTGCGGGGCTTTTTCTGGATCTTCGCCAACCCCACCCCACCCCACCCCCAGGGAAGTCGTGCGGAAAAGATCCTTACTGGCCCTCATCAATCGTTTTACACTTACCTGCCTCTCTCTCTTTGGTGTATACTCCTCTCGAGCAAGCACCTGTCTGTCTTTTTTGCTTTTTATTCAGTACGCACTCAAGACTTCAGACAGTGACTGAATACAACATGCAAAAGTTGAATGACTGATATTTGTTAATATGGACTCTTTAGTAGAGTGTCCTGTATAAACATACTGCCATCGTTGCCCTGTGGCTCTTAATTGGGGCAGTGTGGGGTGGGGGGAGACAGAAAATAAAGTGAAAAGTATAGAATGTTAAATGTTGATACGGGAGTAAGAAATGGTATGCAGAAAAAGCAGGGAGGGGAAGTAATAAAGTGTGTTTGTTTCTGTAGCCTACTGCTTTCTCCCATAAGGAAACTGTTAGGGTACACCTTGATAAGTGTTAGGACATGCAGGTGGAGAGTGTGCTAGAGGAGTCACAGTCCTTCAGTGAGACAGACAGTTTGCCGGAGAGGCATGGCTGCAGTCAGGAAACTCCTGACCCTTTTCAACCATGAAAAAATAAAGTTACTTTAAGGAAAGGTTAGTAAGGGTATTCCAGGCACACACGGGTTGAATCTATTATCTTGTGGGAACGTTCAAGTAGTTGATCTGTAGGGAATTAGAATACACATAGGAATTTAGAAGATAAGGATGAAGAGAGAAATAAACATGATCCAGGTTTCATGTGCCATATTAAGGACTTCAGATAACTTTTTAAAGTTTTAAGGGCGAGGGACATAAGCAGTTTCATTTTGAATGTATCTTTTCAGCTGCCAGTATTGGGTAAAAGACCCAATACTGGCAGTGAGAGTAAAGACCTTCTCAGTGAGAGGGCTGGAGGTTACTGAAGCTCTGGCCAGTGTGGCTTAGCTGGTTGGAGTGTTGACCCATACATACACCAAAGGATTGGTTTCAGGTTTGATCCCAATCACAAGCTATCCCGGTCAGGGCATGGAAGCAACTGGTCATTTCTCTCTCTTTCCCTTCCTCTCTCTCTAAAAGCAATGATAAAATATCCTCGAGTGAGGATAAAAAAATAAATAAAGATTAAAGTGTTGACCCGTCAAAGGTGGATTTTTGTATAGTTCTCTGATATAGGTATAAATCATTACCACCTTTTAAAATATTCTTTAGAAGATGAAATATTTTAAATTATCTTTCATATAATATGGCTTCTCTGACCCGTTACAGTAAAACGTAGTGTTTTATTGTTTTAGAGAAGAAGCTCTTGGAGAAGCTACCCAAGTTTATTGGAAAACTGGCAATAATACTGTTTATCAAGTGGATGGGAGTAAATCCTTCAATTTTGGTAAGCTTATAATAGCATCAAAA
The DNA here is from genome assembly GCF_004126475.2 of Phyllostomus discolor. Classification (NCBI taxonomy): domain Eukaryota; kingdom Metazoa; phylum Chordata; class Mammalia; order Chiroptera; family Phyllostomidae; genus Phyllostomus; species Phyllostomus discolor. The sequence continues at coordinate 86,992,323 of NC_040903.2, forward strand.
GTTAACCTGTTATTCTGTCCCTATTAAGAGTACATAGGCTGCCCTGGATGGTGTGGCTCAGCACATTGAGCTCTGGCCTGCGAACCAAAGGGTAATGAGTTCAATTCCGAGTCAGGGCACTTGCCTGGGTTGTGGGCCAGGTCTCCATTTGGGGGCATTCGACAGGTAACCAATCAATGTATCTCTTGCACACTGATGTTTCTCTTTCTCTCTTCGTCCCTCCCTCCCCCTCTCTCTAAAAATCAAATAAAACATTTTTTTAAAGAGGACAAAGGTTTATTAATAATACTGGATTTGTCATTAAAAATGAGACTAAGCCTTCCATTAACTGCTTCAGGGGAAACCTTAAAAAAGTGTTCATCCATGTACGAAAAGATAATAAAGAGGGCCTTATGACTAAAACTATCATTTTTCCTAAGCCCAAAATATGTCACTTAATGTCAAGTCATCTTTAAGATCTTTCAATGTAGTATTTTTTGCACAGTTATTTTCAAGAAATTTCTTTAAACAATAAATAGTGAAGCTATTCCTTCTACTAGAATACAGCAAGGACCCACCCCTGTTTTTGTGGAGCTTATCATATGGTCAGAAGAAGGGGTTTAAACAAGGAACTACACTTCTGATGACATAAGCTCTGTGGAAATTTATAGCGCAGAAGCTAACTAGTCCAGGTGTCTGCAGGATAAAGGAGAGCAAGCTAGGACAAAGGGACTTGGAGGCCCTAAAGGTTCACCGGGCTGATATGTTGTATTGGTTTAATATGTATATAGTGCTGCCAATGTGCCAGACACTGTTCTAAGCATTTCATAATATTTACCTATTTAATCTTCTAACAAGCCTCTGCAGTAGGTGCTATGTGATAGAAACCTTGCCATTTTAAAGTGGAATTAGAACAGAGAGGCCCAGAGTCACACAGCCAGCAAGCGGGAGTCAGGCTGCAAATCTACACTCCAGCCACACTGCCATGCTGTCCCTTAGGCACTGAAGAGCAACAGTGGAGTGGAGTCCTCTCAACAGTCTTAGGAGTCAGAGTGATTAGGTTGTCAAATTAATGTTAAAGTAGAAGGCCAACATAAAAGATTCTGGAGCAAAGATGTATAGTAGAGAAAATGATTCCTGGTGAAGGACTGTTTGAGGGTGTTACCATATTTTTTTAAAAGATAAAACAGTATGCTCCAGAGATAAAACCAAAAGTAAGGGGTACACAAACATTTCGACTCAGGTACTATAGGTTCTTAGTAGCCATATGTGCTTGCAGAGGATTTGACCCACTCACCTATCTGAAGCAAATGACATTAAGATTTGAATTATTCTGACATCTCTCCTTGCTCACAAATCATGATGCCTAAGCAGCCTTCAACTAGCACTTAGGTTTTCCATGTAGTTCTGCCAATAGGACAGATGTGTGGGCGTGGAGCGAGCAGTGTGATCACCGAATTTCTCATCACAGGTTGATAACGTTCCCTCCTGAATCACAAATCCATTCTTGTGAGGCTACCACTGCAAGAATGGCCCATTGTTAGTGTGCTGACAAAAGCAGGGGACCACTTCCTGGACTAGTGAATTCCTCAGGGCAAATGCCATCCGAAACCCAGCATTTAGCAACCAGCAAATTGGTCATTCCCTCTAAATTCAGCTCTTTTTAGTACTTTTCTTACAAATGTCTTCATTTGTTGGTTTTGTTTGAGCTAAACCTTCTGGTTAGATATGTTATAAACATTGAAATTTCTCAAAGAATAGTGGTATCAATAGTTCTCATTCCCTAAGTATTAACCAAATGTTTATAATAGTTCTCTGAGGAAGATAACATAATATATTGATTTTACAAATCAAAAGTGAGGCAAAAAGCCATCAACTCCTTTTCCCAAAGTCACATAGCTTGTAAGTCTCAGAACCAGGGTTTGCAGACAGTCTGATTCTAGACCCTGTGTTCAGCCCCTCTGCCCTACCCCCTCTTGAAAGCACATGACATAGATGACATGTACTTTTTCTGGGTGAGGACTGACACCCAAGAGACCTAAGAGAGAAGTATATTTCTTAGAGGACCAAAAATGTGAAGAAAATAATGTGTCTTAAGTATTTTATACCATATCCTGACAATTTTATTTATTTGGCTAACTATGAATTCCAAATGAAAATGCAGTTTATTTGTTTGTTTTAACTTATATGTGTTTTGTATTGTTTTATTTTTCAGATCGTGTCTTTCATAGTAATGAAACCACTAAAAATGTTTATGAAGAAATAGCTGTGCCAATCATAGATTCTGCTATACAAGGCTACAATGGTTTGTGTTCACTGTAGAAAATTTTTGTCCTGGGTATCTGTTCAACCAATATTGGTAGTTTTACACATTATAGTCTCCTTTTTTTCTCTGCATGTGTTTGTGTTTTGTCTTTGCAGGTACTATATTTGCCTACGGACAGACTGCTTCAGGAAAAACATACACTATGATGGGCTCAGAAGATTATTTGGGAGTAATACCCAGGGCAATTCATGACATTTTCCAAAAAATTGAGAAGGTAAATAACTTAGCTAAATTTCTAGTTTGTACAGGGAAAAGTAGTAGTAATAGAACAGCAACTTCAGTGTTCTCTTGTAATGATGAAAAGAAGTAGATTCACAGGTGTCTCTTAATTATCCTCAGGGAGAGAAGAAAGGCATGACATAGATTCACTTGTTTCCTCACAAACTTACTTCAGAGCTTAAAGTTCTTCATTCTTTGACTTAAATTCTGAAACAGTGATACTCCCCTCCACAAAATGGGCATTAAGGAGCAGGAAAGTCTTGTCAAAATTATTATTAGCTCCTTTGCCTTTGTTTAACTACCAGTGATTATCCAGGATCAATAAAAAATAATAGATGTAGGTAAAAGGCAAGGGAAGCAGGGCCAGATGAGGCAACCTAAGTAATTGAGTTGATTTATTTAAACTAGTTTTTCATTATTATTGTAATGATTTTTAATGTTCTTACTTGAACATCTGTGGGTAGGGTTTTATTTTAAGCTTATAAAGTTGAACTGGGCACTCTTCTTTCTATGATACTATACTTTTCTGAAAGAGGGTTTTTGCTTTTATATTTTTGTGTTTATCATTGTTAATAATATAGAACTGTAAGGGCATCTTGGGGAGGGTGGTTGTTTTAAAAAGATAATTTCTTTTTAAAAGAAATGTTTTAATGTTAGCACATAAGCATGTAGTGCTAGGTTTTCATAATTGGCTGATCTCTGATGTTTTTATGAATTTTTTCCTCTAGTTTCCTGATAGGGAATTTCTCTTACGTGTGTCTTACATGGAGATATACAATGAAACCATTACAGACTTACTTTGTGACACACGAAAAATGAAGCCTTTAATAATTCGGGAAGACTTCAATGTGAGTAGCAGAGTTCACAAAGTGGCTCAAAAACTTATTTTGGGGATAATTGTTCTTGTGCATTTACCTTTAGTTTCTGTATATTTTTAAGTGTTTCCTGTATATATGGTTTGTTTCTTATTTTCTTTGTTAAGCGTTTGTAGAGATCATCTTTTAAGCAATACAGAGATGGGCAAAAGTAGGTTTACTATTGTAATACAAATAATATAGTAAACAATAATACAAGTATAAACTTGTTTTGCAAACTCACAACTGTAAACCCACCTTTGCCTACCCCTGTGTGTGCAGTTTTTAAATATTGAGAGCTGTAATATATTGGTGTAGCCCTGACTGGTGTGGCTTAGTGGGTTGGGCGTTGTCCTGCAAAATGAAAGGTCACCAGTTCAGTTCCCACTCAGGGCACATACCAGGGTTGTGGGCCAGGTCCTTAGTTGTGGGTATGTGAAAAACAGCCAGTCCATGTTTCTCACATCGGTGTTTCTCTCCCTCTCTTTCTCCCTCCCTTTCCCTCACTCTAAAAATAAATAAATAAAATCTTTTTAAAAATACCTTGGTGCTATAAGTGCCTAAAATGAGCAAGATGGAAGATTCAGATTAGAATTTGGTGTGCTTTGAAATAGGAAATAAATTGAAAATATTATAGGTTTACCTGTTACTTTTATGCTATAATTTCCATTTTGCATTTTTAACTCCTACAAATGAATTCTCTTAGTTGTACCTTCTTTTTGATATGCAAACTTTTAAGTGACTTCTATTTCTTTATTCTTCCCATAATTAAACTGTTTCAGAGGAATGTATATGTGTCTGACCTCACAGAAGAAGTTGTTTATACATCAGAAATGGCTTTGAAGTGGATCACAAAGGGAGAAAGTAAGACTTGATGCTTTATTTCTTCAAAACATTGTAAAAAATATTCAATTGAATGTATTTAGGCTTCAAATCTCACTTTTCCCTTAAAGCTAAAATCAAAGTCAATGTTTTTCTTTGGATTTTAATATACACAGCTGAAATGTGACTCATTTTTTTTTACAGAGAACAGGCATTATGGAATTACAAAAATGAATCAAAGAAGCAGTCGTTCTCATACCATTTTTAGGATGGTAGGTAATTCTTTCTCTATTTGCTCTTTCCAATTAAGAATGCACTAATTTTTCTACAAGTTGCCTTTTCCATCTAGATTTTGGAAAGCAGAGAGAAAGGTGAACCTTCTAACTGTGAAGGATCTGTCAAGGTGTCCCATTTGGTGAGTACTAATGACCCATGATAAACGTACCATTTAGGCCAAAGCAAAATTTAATTCAGCTGCTGGATGTTTGGTTTCATAGGAACTGTTAACTGAACCAAACAGTTAAAACCATCTATAAATTGATAGGTTAACTAGTGTCATATGTAGCATGAAATTATGACTTCTACCTCCTAAAATTTAGCTGTTAGGTCTATAGGATTTGAGGCTTTTTCTGACCAGTAATGAAGAAGTGTGTGGGAGTTTGTTTTTTTTCCCCCTATGCATATTTAAGGGTTAAAATAATCTTGAAATTGGGGTGGAGGGAAGGTCTTTGTTTTTTGGCTTTTTAGTCTCAGCGAATAGAATTGAGGCTTGTGAGATAAGCAGAAACCTAAGTGGGATGGTTTAAAAATAAATCACATTATTCAAGTTCATTCTTATGTACAATAAGAAAATATATTTTATATTATAAACAGAATATTTAGACTATAAATCCCTTGCAGGGAAAAGTGATATATCATTCATCTTGTAGCCTCAACACATTGCGCATAGCTTATGTTCAATACCTGTTGAATAAGTGACTACAAGCACACATTTGTTTTTTTCACATAAATAAACCTCACATTGCTGCACTGTATCATTTCTGTCTCTTGTCATGTTTCCTCCCTATTCCTTATCATTTTCACTTTATTCTCTGTCTTCAGGGCCTAGATTTTTAGCTTGATGTGGGATGTGATTTCAAGATTACTCTATTTGATTTGAAAACTTCAGGGGAAAATGTAATAAATCTATAATATATTTGTTCATTTTTAGATTTTGAAAAATTAGTTTTAATTAAATATCTAATTCTAGTTTACCTCACTTTACTGTATAAGAACAAAACTTTAGTAGATTAATCTTGCTTTAATTTAACAACAGCAAAAAAACCACAAAACCTAACTTTCTGTTTTGTTTTCCAAACCTGTCTTGTGATATTTCAATACAATTCCAACTTTTCTCTTCATAATTTAGCTTTGATATTCTTGGTGTATTCAGTGATCTATTTGGTGACTTTTCTCATATTGTTTGATGCTCTGTCATCTAGGGACCATAGATGCCATCTGGTCCAACAACCTTCCAGCCCTCTTACTTACTCTGAAGTATCTTCTTCAGAAAAAGTCTTCCCCAAAGAGTCATTTTGTGGCTCTTCGTAAGTGGCCTTTGACTGTCTCCTGGCCTTTCTGTGTTAGTATCCAGGTTCTCTTAGCTGTGCTTCTCTGTTCCCTTTGTGGCTCTTCTAACAAAAGCACAGGCTGCTCTGTGGCCTTCCTTACTTCCCATGCTTGCCCTCAGGCATTGCTATCATTTCTGTGTTATGTGTATTTTATATAGAGTCTCTGAGTTCTAATACATGTCTTAGAGATCATTATGATTGTATGTCCCACTGTTGTCTCAAACTTCAGTGTGTCTAAAACCAAATTAATTGCCCTGGCTGGTGTAGCTCAGTAGATTGAGTGACAGCTTTGAACCAAAGTGTCTCAGGTTCGATTCCCAGTCAGGGTACATGCCTTGGTTGCAGGCCATGACCCCCAGCAACCGCACATTGATGTTTCTCTCTCTCTCTCTATCTCCCTCCCTTCCCTCTCTAAAAATAAATAAATAAAACCTTTTAAAAAATAAAATAAAGCCAAATTAATTTTTTCCTATTATAGCAAATACATATTCCTTTTTTCCAGTAGTACCTGCATTATCCTGATCACCTCGGCTGGAAACCCAAGTCATTTTAACTTTTTCTGCTTTCCCCTTTGTCCAGTTATTGCCATTTCTTGTTGATTCCATCTTTCAATATTCTCGTGAGTGTCGTACTCAATTAGGTTCTCATCTCTCTTGCATTACTACATCATTTTCCTGCACCTGGCCTCCATGACTCCAGTCTTCCTCTCCCCAGTCTGTTGTGTAGATTTCGAATGTTATTAAGCACTGCTTTTGTTGTATCGCTTCCTTAGACAAAATATGGCCACTCTTAACTCATCTAACTTTACTTTCTTCCATTCCACATGAGCTCCTCTCATTGCTTGGATCCCTTAGTGTCTGTGAACAGTAATGCTTGTTCCCATCTTTATACCTTATTTCATCACCACTTTGCCCTGTTATTATGTATCTAGGTCAACTGTGGAAGATTAGACTTCTCTGATTATTTTAGGGGAGAAAGAAGAATCTGAAATAGAACTGTAAGGTAAAGGTACAGAACTACTTGACATTCCTGCAAGGCTCCACAGGAAGAAATATTTTAAATATCTGACTTAAATGCATTAAGAATATTTACTGAGCCTTTACCATGTTGTGAGCACAGTACTGGGTTCTTAAGATCAGAAGAATAAAGAAGATACCGCTCCACTACTTACTATCTCCACTGCTACCAGCCTAGCTCAAGCCACCATCATCTTACATTCAGATTTCTGCACCAGCCTTCTGACTGGGCTCCCTGCTGCTACTCTTGCCCCTCCCCAATCCTTTCTCCACCTGGGGTTCACAGTTGATCCTTCAGAAAGTTAAATCAAGACACATCACTCTTGCGTAAAGTCCTCATGGTTCCCCATTGCAGTTCTTACCTTTGCTTACTCTATTTTGTCCTGTCTCTACTTCACTCTGCCATGCTGCCCTTCTATGTTTTGAGTGCACTAAGCTCATTGCTTTGTGACTGAGAGTACTATTTTTTATTCTGGAGTGTGGTTCCTTTGGTCTTTGCATGGCTGGCTTCCTATTCTCTGTCATTTATCTTAGTGTAGTGGAAGACCGTCCCCAAATACCCAGTCCAAGGAACCTCTGTCTCTTCCTCTTTTTCTCTTCCTGTACTCTCTTTAAATTACCTGCATTACACTAACTATGATTATCTGTTTGTCTTTTTCTCTCTTCTCACCAGCTTCCTCCTATCCTCATCCCACCCCATGTGGAGTATAAGCTCTGTGAGAGCAGGGACCTGATTTGCCCAGTTAACTGCTATGTCTCTAGTACCTAACATACTGCCTGCAGCATGACAGGCAGTCACATTTTTTCAACAACATTTGAGAAATGAAAGAGGCCAGTGCTTTCAAAGATGCTACAGAAATGACTAGCTCAACACTATAAGAATAAGCCATTGTCTATAAACACCTCTCAGTACACAGTTAAGAGAGCAATTCATTTAAGGTGTGGGGAAAGAAGAATAAAACTGGCAGGACTACACTGAGGAGTTCACATCTGGTCCTGAATAAAGAGTAGGGGCATACTAGAACATTCAAACTAAAAGGGAGTGGCAAAAGATAGCACTTGCAAATGCAGAAGCACATGAGGGCATGCAGAGTACAGTTCAGCATAGTGTGTAGTTAAGGGTAAATGATGGGTAGATATAAGGCTGGAGCAACACAAGTGCCAGATTATAAAGAACCAAGTTCACCATGGTAAGGCTTTGAATTGTGTGTAGGAAATAGAGAACCTCTTCTGGCAGCATTATGGAAGATACATTGTAGATAAGGAATGAGATATGGAGATCAGTTCTACTCAGAAAAGGGGAGGCCTAAACAGTGGAGCGAGGAGTTCAGAGTGGTATTTAGATAAACCATGCATTAAAACAGTCTTTCAACCATTTGGATTTTATCATTTCAAGTTGCCATTTCTAAAGGTTTATTTTCATCTACCTTTCAGAATTTGGTTGATCTTGCCGGCAGTGAAAGAGCTGCTCAAACAGGTGCTGAAGGTAATGAAAACTCATGCAGTATGTTGGTCTGAATGGTTTCCTGTTCTTTTACAGAATAAACATCTTTAATGTAAATATCTGCTTCTGTATCTAGCTATTACTTCAGGCTACTATAGCATCAATTTAAAAACTTAAACTATGTGGTTGATAGGATTGTCTAGCTGGAAAGCTCATGAGAGTACCATGAAAACTAAATTTTCATAATCAGTAAGGGAATTCAGAAAGGTAGTGGGGTACAGAATTAATATGCTGACATTAATAATTTTCATAATACAACCAGTTAGAATATTAAGTGTACAAAAAGACCTCATTTACAACACTGACTTAAATGATGTAATACCTAGGAAGAAACTCAAAAATTTCCCAAGACCAAAATAAAGAAAACTAGCCCTTGCTGGGTGGCTCAGTTGATTGGAGCATCATTCCATTCACCAAAAAGGTTGCATGTTCAATTCCTAGTGAGGGCACATTACTAGGTTGTAGGTTCAATCCCTGGTCAGGGCATGTACAGGAGGCAACCAGTCGAGGTTATTCTCTCACATCAGTGGGTCTCCCTCTCTCACTCTCCCTTCCCCTCTCTCTAAAATCAATAAACAAATCCTCAGGTGAGGATTAAAAAAGAAAACAAAACTTTAAAACAGACCTGAAGGACATAACCAAATACATAAACAAATGGAAGACCATATTTAGATGGGAAGGTTCAAAATCATAAAGATGTCAGGCCTCTCTGTGTTAATTTCTTGCAGCCTGACATAGAGACACTCAGCTGAGGGTGGCCTACATCCGCCAAACCAGTGAATCCTCAGACCTGGGGACAAAAAATAAATGTTTATTGTTTTAAGCTGGTTTATTAAGCAACAATATTACAGCCATAGTGAATAATGCACCTTTGATATATGGTAGATTGGAAACTTACATGTCCCTCAACAGGGTGCTAGGTATATCAGTTCTGATACATTCATACAATGGAATTCTAGGCAATGAAAAAGATCAGTGATTACTGATATAATATGTTGCCAAGTTAAGAAAGCAAAGTGCAAAAATCATACGTGTAGTGTGCTATTAGTTGTATAAAAAGGAAAGGGAAGAAATTAATATATATGGACTTGTATTTCTAAAAATCTCTAGAAGAATAAACTAATAAAAGTGGATTCCTGGTATAGGAACAAGAATATGTGCAATGAAGCATAAAAGTGAAAGAACTTTTCATTGTGTACTTTTTTAAAATGAGCATTTGAACTTATTAACAACTTTAAAATGAAAACTTTTTTTAGTTGTGAGCCTGTAGGAATTGATTTGATTTTAAGTGTATAATTGCTTGTATTTGGAGGTTTGGAAAAAATAAATTTGAATTGAGTTAGAGACACTCTTTTAGGAAATGGGCTTTTCCTCCCCCTGATTCTTAGTCACCTTTTTCCTTTTGCTATATCTCTCAGGTGACAGCTTTGCTGACTCATGTGATAGGGGAGGAATACAGAGAGAGTTTCTTCTACTGTTCTGTGCCAAAGCATAGACTTTAGCATCTGACCTTTTAAATTCTAATTTCTCTTATAACTTACTGGTAAATAAGTTCATGAATTTTAGATTGATTTTAGTTTTCATATTTGTGTAATAAATTCAGGCATGCGACTTAAGGAAGGATGTAATATAAATCGAAGTTTATTTATTTTGGGACAAGTGATCAAGAAACTGAGTGACGGACAAGTTGGGTAAGCTTATCCCATTGTACATTTACCTATTAATGCTCATATTCTTCATTAGTCTGAAAGTTGTAACAGTTCAGTGACAATAGTACTGATTTCTTCCATGTATTCAAAAACTTTTGGAATTCTGTGAGCATGCATGACTTCTTATACATATTCCTGTGACCAACTATTCTTATTTTAAATATTTTTTGTTAGTAATTTTATCTGCCTTCTTTACTCTGTAAAGAATTTATTTTTAAAACTATAGCTAGTGTAAGCTTCTACGTTAATAAACCAACCAGTTTTGTTATATAAAAATTCTTTTCCCTTTTCTTCCCAAACTCATTTTTCACGAAGTGGTTTCATAAATTATCGAGATAGCAAATTAACACGAATTCTCCAGAATTCCTTGGGAGGAAATGCCAAAACGCGTATTATTTGCACAATTACTCCAGTGTCTTTTGATGAAACTCTTAGTACTCTCCAGGTAAGTTTGATTTTTTTTTTTAAATTTCAACTCAATGTAGGAGGGAAATCATCGTGACAAAGAAGATGCTACAGATTATTCAGACACAAATGACTAGCTCAACACTGTAAGCTAAGTCATTATCTATAAACACCTCTTGGTACACAGTTAAAAGAGCAATTCATTCGAGGTGTGGGGAAATGAAAGATAAAACTGGCAAGGCTACATTGAGGAGGTAACATTTGGTCCTGAATAGAGTATGGGCATACTAGAACATTCCTGAGACCTGGGCACCTATTAGGCTTAAAAACGTACCTACTAAGATTAACTGGAGTTTTTTTTAATTGACATAAATTAATGTGTTGTCTACTAAATAGCATTTTAAAATTTTTCCCAAACTTCAATCATTCATACCTCACCTCCACAGTTTTTACCACAACCAACACTTTTATTGAAACTGACATATTTTTCTTTAAATAACTCACTTTTTATATAATTTATTATAGAAGGAAACTTTATATCAGTCCTATAAATGAAAATCAGTATCACTTGCAACAAGTGGAAGGTGACTCAAAAAAGTGTGTTTTTATAACAATAATTCTTAAATTCCTGCTAGCTAATTGTTTCTTACCTTGACTCTGAACTTAAGTCCTGCATTTTCTGTTTTCTTGTTATTGTTTTGTTTTGTTTTGTTTTTTAAGGGAAAATGAAAAATGTCAAGAAAACAGCTTTCTCAGTGAAGGGTTTGGTGTATGTAATGGTCACCTTCACTTTCCCACTTAAAGTTACTTCCAATACTCATACTCTAAGAAACATTGCTTTAAATAGCTGCTGAGCACTGGATCAAGGTCCTGTCAGAAAAACATAGAAAATAGAGTCCCTGGCTTCACAGAGCTTATAGTCTAATAGGAAAGATTAGACTGACTTTCAAGACGATTGCCATAGTTAATAGTTTTGTGGCTAGTAAGTAGGATAGAGTTCAAAGGAGGGACAGATGCTTTTGACTGGAAGCAAAGCTTCAGGTAGGGGGAGTATTTGCACTGGACTTTGAGGGGCAGATGAGATTCTAGTTCTTGTAGGTTTTCTGTCAGCACCTGTCTTTCAGATATTTCTTTGACTCCTAAAGACTAACAGCCAGGGTAAGTTATGGGCATTTGTGTTCAAAAGTATTAAGCCACCTGGAAAGAGCATTGATTTTTCTCTGTAGAACTTAATTACAAATAACCTAAATATTATTGACTAAAATAGTTTTTTAGTGTCAAGCACTTAACACTCTTGTATTTTTTCCAGTTTGCCAGTACTGCTAAATATATGAAGAATACTCCTTATGTTAATGAGGTATCGAGTGATGAAGCTCTCCTGAAGAGATATAGAAAAGAAATAATGGATCTTAAAAAACAACTAGAGGAGGTATGTATGAACCATGTATTTCAGTGAAGAGTGGGAGAGAAATAGAATTGAGATCTGCCTAAAGGCTCAGAAACTCTTACATCATCATATCTAAGTTATGCAACCTAACTTTAAAACACTTTTCAGCTAAGAAGAAATCAACTCAAAAGTTTTAGTTTAATTTACTATAAACTGAAAGATTTAGTTTCTTGGAATTATTCTAGACTTTACTTTTCATTTCCAAAGGGCAAAATGTAAGGTTTTGAAATGGGCCAAGTAGAGATACTTTTTTCAAAAGTGTCACAATATAGGGAAGTAGGTTAAAAAGAGAGATTATGTATGGTTACTTAAAACTATTTTCTATAGTTCCATGTTATCTTGAATTCCTCTTCTAACCTTGCAAGAGCAATCTAATAAAAAGCATAATCACTTGTCACTGTAATTTTTTTGTTTTAATCATTATGGTCCCCTAGTGATCTTTTTAAAAATGAATTTAAACATCATATGGTAGACTTATAAGAACATTTCTTCCTTTGCTATAGGTATTTAGGTCTCTGCTTTTCTGACTTCTCTGCCTGTCATTTATATATTTTAAGACAATTAATAGAATTGCTCTGACAGCATTTTTATAGTCTTATACATGGCATATGGAGTATGCACATGAGAACTGTATATTTTACTTTATTATAAAATTCAGAAATTATAGTAACTACATATTGGTATTCTGTAGATAGGGTATTTTATTTCAATAACATTAAAATCTTCATGGTTCCCCCAAAATTTATATTCTATTTTTAAGCTACTTCCAAGGTTTTAAAAACCTACCTATATTTATTATTAACATAACCAAATATTACATTCTATAGGTTTCTTTAGAGACTCGGGCCCAGGCAATGGAAAAAGACCAATTAGCCCAACTTTTGGAAGAAAAGGATTTGCTCCAAAAAGTGCAGATTGAGAAAATTCAAAACTTAACAAGGATGCTGGTGACCTCTTCTTCCCTCACATCACGACAGGAATTAAAGGTAAAATACTGTAAAATACTTTTAAAGTAGACAGCTTAAACTCAGCATATAGAGAATAGAGTTGGCATTCCTATATGTTTCTTCAATAGTTATGTATTTCTTATCCTTAATACAGTATATTCAAGAAACTCAGAACTTTTTGTGTATTTGCCTATACATCAACAACACCTAAGAGATTAATGGAAAATACTGACTCCTGATTCCCACATGTAAAGACCCAAATTCAATAAGTCAGGAATACAGTCAAGGAATCTATTTGAAATTTTCTTCTTAAGAAATTCTAATGAAATTGATTAGGTGATTGGGAACCACAGATGTCTAGTGTATGTGGGCATATTTTTTATTTAGACAAATACTAATCTCAGGAAAATTGATCTAGAATATAAGTCAACATATTTGATCAAAATTCTGCTGTATATCTATTATCCAGGAGATGTTTTGGGTAAGTGTCATGACTAAGAACAGCTTCTGGAGCTGGACTGCCTGTATTTGAATCCCTGTTCTGTCAGTTCCTAACTGCTGACCTTGAGCAATTTCTGAAATGTATGTTGCTGCAGCTTCCTAATCTGTGAGGCAGCTTGATCCCCACCTCCTAGGACTGATGTAGGAAGTAATATAGAATGTGCTTAATATTTCACAGAGCAAATACTCAATAAATGTGTGCTATTAAGATTATTATTCATAGACATTATGTTCAAATCACCATGCTAGGTATAACAGAAGACACTCAAGAACTACATGTTGACTCAGTGATGAGTAGGAAGTAGCCCAGGGGAAGGTATAGGGATGAGCGGTTCAGGAAGACATCTATGTGTACAGAATTTGTGGGAAAAAAATATATTTCTTGGACTTAAAGTGTTCTGGTGGCAGGGACATTTTAAACCACATTGAAGGTTTTGAACGTTGTGTTATGCTATGAACAGGAAAAAGCCTTGTAGGTAACATGATCATAACTGCATTTTAGAAAGGTGTAGCTGCTATGCACATCACGTTGACTGGGGCTTTACAAGGATAGTGGCCCTAGAGATGGAAAATATTGGATAGATTGAAGAGTTATTGGGAGGTAGATTCAACAGGACTTTGTGATTGTGTTGATATGGGAGGCAGGGGAAGGGATAAGGCATTTTCCAGAATGACTCACAGGCATTGCTGGGCTTACTGGGTAGCTTATAGCAGTATTTGTTGAGTTATGGAACACTGAATGAAGAGCAGTGGAACTGCTCAGTGTTTGACTTGGGACATCTCCAGTTTGAGGTGTCAGTTGAAAATAAAAATGTGCTAAAGTAAGGTGAAATATCTGAGATGAAGATACCATTTGGGCGTTAGCTACTACAGATCCAAATTAAAGTCTTGGGAATGGATGAGCTTGCTTTGGGAGCATATTGAGAATGCAAAGAACAGATGGTCAAAGACAAAACTTCAAGAAACAACAACTTTGTAGGTAAAGGCAGAAAAGAAGAATCCATAAAGCAGCCCAGGTTAGCTCTAGAATTAAGGAAACCAGATGCATGTGATAACAAGAGGCAGAGACTATTTCAGAAAAGCGGTGTGTCACATTCTGCCGAGAAGTTAAATAAGATATATATAGACAAATATTTTTGTTTTAGAAACAAGAAGCTCATTTGAAAAAGCAATTTGTGTTATGCATTGGGAGTGAAAGCCACTTTGCAATGGGTTGAGATGTCCCAAAGGGATGGGATCTTAAATACAGCAGAAGGGTCTGGCCTTAGATAAAGGGAGGAACACCTGTTCACTACAACAAGCACAGAAAAGGATAGGCATCAGTACAAGTAATGCTTTCATAAATTTGGGCTTATATTTTCTTTGCGAAATAGGAGGTTTACTTTTTCTGCTATGGTGGCAGAAGATAGTAGAGACACAAATTTGCAGACATGCTAATAAGTATTTGAAATAGTTTAGCCTTTGTAAGGAATGGCAACAAAAGCCCACATACAGAAAGTCTGGCCAGCAGCATTAAGGACCCAGGTGATGTTGGCTGCCAGTCTTGCGGCTCTGTAGTTCTGACAGTGTTCAGGAGACTGATAAAGGCTCAGGCGGTAGTGTAATTCATGTGAGGGTACACTGCTTTGAGATAGGTGTATGGAACAGAATGGTCATATAATTTGAGGCCGTTGACCCAAAAACTTGATTGAAGTGATCATCTATGGAATCGAAGATGATGGGATGAGAACCAAAAGGAAACCAGCAAGAAGAAAGTAGTGAATCAAGGGAACAGAGGTCCCTCTTAATCTAAATAGCTAAAATGAGATAGACTGAAACAGTGGAGTGGAAGAATGGGAACTGTAGATAGAGCAGAAAGTCTAGCTTTATGACTTTCAGATAATGACAAGGTCCAAGAGTGAGTATAGGAGTGACTGGAGTTAAGTTGAAGGTCACTGGAGTTGAGGATTTATATGACTGGGCTTTTGCAGAGCAGGCTGTGGAAAGAGCTGGCCATTTCAAGCAAAAAGTTATTACATGGTAGGAGCATGAAAGCATGCAGTTATACAGATATATATCTGCATTATACAAATATCTGTAGTACACAAAAAATCAAGAGGCAATGCAGTGGAGTGGTTAGTGGATAGGCTCTGAAGTTACAGGCATGGGCTCAGCCACTAATTGGGTGTGAGATTGTCCATGAGGTCTCCACACTTTTTTGGCACCCCCCCACCCCACCATCTTCTCCATAAAATGGATGTGCCAAGAGAGGACTGAGAGGATCACATACAATGAGACAATGCTTGTAACAGATAAAGGGACAAGGGGAAAACGGTAGCCACGAAATATGAAAAAACACAAACAGGAGATGGACAGAGGAAGAGAACCCAGCAAATCAGAGTGAGTGATGAGGACAGCTAGCCGAGTGGGATAAAAACCAGGAGACAGAGATGTCTCTGAGGGATGAGGGAGAAGGCAGTGTAGAAACTGAAAGAGAATGGTAGCTAAAGAGAAGGAGTTGAGAGGGTTGGTTTGGTTTGGTTTTTCTTTACTCAAAAACAAACGGGTTTGAGGATTTGTAAAGCTGAGAGAAAGGAGCCTAGTAAAAATGACATGTGAACAGATTATTGAGGGAGCAAGGTCCCAAGTAAGAAAGGAATGCATGCAACCAGGAGCACTGGTGGCAGCATCAGCTTTACCGAACTGGGAGAGAACTGGCGTTGTGAAGGGCCCTGTGAAAGGCTTCACAGCTGAAGAAGATTCAGATGAGCTACCTGTCTGTTCCTTCCCAGTTCAAGCTGGGTTCCCAAACGTGCTTTGGCAGCTCTGGTGGAGACGGCTGCACTGTCTGTCCTGCACAATTCCACAGTACGTATTTTAAGGGTTGTGAGGGAGCCAGTTTTTCAGTTAGTTAAGTCCCAGAGAAGCTTGTAAGTAAAGATTCAAATTAGAAAATAAAGTTTAAATCATTTCATCAAATTTACTATGGGCTTATACACTGATTTGAAAATAAAACCAATTCTGTCAAGTCAATTGTGTTTAAAAATGGAAACTAGTTCCCTTGATAATAACAAGTTATTATCTTGTTATTATCTGGGTAAGGTAATTTTGATATTTTTCTTCTGTAGGCTAAAATAAAACGAAGAGTCACTTGGTGCCCTGGCAAAATTAACAAAATGAAGGACTCAAACTATATAAATGAATTTAATATGCCAACAAATACACCAAAAAGCCTTAAGAGTTCTGTAACTTTAGGAGGAGAAATTGATGAATGTGAGTGTTCTTATTTTATTTCCTTTTTATTGATTTTATTGGGGTGACACTGGTTAACAAAATTACACAGGTTTCAGGTACACAGTTCTAAACACACCATCTCTATACTGTATTGTGTGTTCACCAGCCCAAGTCAAGTCACCATCCATCACCATTTATCCCCCATCTTATACCCTCCTCCACCTCTCCTCAAACTGCCCTGCCCCCAGCAATCACCACAACATTGTCCATGTTCATGAGTTTCTTCTCTTTTTTAATTATAAAAGTTCCCTACAATGGGAGACTTTACTTATAACTCAGTAAATGTGCAAACACATTTAAATAAAGTATATGTATTTTATGCCATATGACCTTATTTATATGTGGCATCTAATGAACAAAATACAGACAAAATAGACAATACACAAACAGATACACAAATAAAATAGAAACAGAGGCATGGACACAAGGTAAAAACTGACAGCTGTCAGGGGGAAGGGCAGAATGGGGAACTGATAAAAGAAGGTGAAAGGATTAGCCAAAGAACATACAGGCATAGCCCATAGACACAGACAACAGTGGTGATGGCTGGGGGCGGGGGGCAAAGTGGGGTAAATGGGGACACCTGTAATAGTGTCAACAATAAAAATACAGTTAAAAAAATCAAAAATAAATAAAATGTATGTAATTTAGATGTGATTACAATGGAAATGATGATAAGAATAAATAAAAAAGTGAACATTTAAGCTTTCTTTTTTCATATATCTTTTTTTGTTTTGTTTTATTTTTGTTTAATATATTTTATTGATTATGCTATTACAGTTGTCCCATTTCCCCCCCTTCACTCCCCTCTACCCTGTACAACCTGTCCCACCCATATCCCCCCCTTTAGTCATGTCCATGTGTTATAAGTTCTTTAGCTTCTACATTTCCCATACTATTCTTACCCTCCCCCTATCTATTTTCAACCTACATTCTTTGCTACTTATTCTCTGTACCTTTTCCCCCTCTCTCCTCCTCCCACTCCCCTGTTGCCAACCCTCCATGTGATCTCCATTTCTGTGGTTCTGTTCCTGTTCTAGTTGTTTGCTTAGTTTCTTTTGGTTTTGCTTTAGGTGTGGTTGTTAATAATTGTGAGTTTGCTGTCCTTTTACTATACATGTTTTTTCTTTATCTTCTTTTCTGACATAAGTCCCTTTAACATTTCATAAAGTAAGGGCTTGGTGATGATGAACTCCTTTAACTTGACCTTATCTGAAAAGCACTTTATCTGCCCTTCCATTCTAAATGAGAGCTTTGCTGGATAGAGCAATCTGGGATGTAGGTCCTTGTCTTTCATGACTTGGATTATTTCTTTCCAGCCCCTTCTTGCCTGTAAGGTCTCCTTTGAGAAATCAGCTGACAGTCTGATGGGAACTCCTTTGTAGGTTACTGTCCCCTTATCTCTTGCTGCTTCTAGGATTCTCTCCTTCATTTTTACCTTGGCTAATGTAATTATGATGTGCCTTGGTGTGTTTCTTCTTGGGTCCAACTTCTTTGGCGCTCTCTGAGCCTCCTGGACTTCCTGGAAGTCTATTTCCTTTGCCAGAATAGGGAAGTTCTCCTTTACTTGTTCAAATACGTGCGCAATCTGTTGCTTTTCCTCTTCCCCTTCTGGTACCCCTATAATTCAGATGTTGGAACATTTAAAGATGTCCTGGAGGTTCCTAAGCTTCTCGTCATTTTTTTGAATTCTTATTTCTTCATTCTTTCCTGCTTGGTTGTTTTTTTCTTCCTTTGGGTCTACTCTATTGTTTTGAGTCCCAGTTTCCTTCCCTTCACTATTGATTCTCCGTGCATCTTTCTTCATCTCTTTTATGGTAACCTGCATTTTTTTTTTCATGTAATTTGCGACCAAAATCAACCAATTCTGTGAGCTTCCTGATCACCAGTGTTTTGAACTGTGCATCTGATACATTGGCTATCTCTTGGTTGCTCAAAAGGATGAGTCCTGGGGGATTGAGCTTTTCTTCCATTAGAGACATGTCTGTCTGTCTGTCTGTCTCTCTCTCTCTCTCTCCTTTTTTTCTTTCCGGTCTGGTAGCTCCCGTTATGGTGTGGGGGTGGGGGCAGGAGGGAACAATGGCGGTAGCTCCACTCTCCTGGGGCCTCAGTAACCCCCCTGGGATCCTGGGCTGCGCGCTCTGCCCTGGTCCACAATGCCGCCTCACTGGGTCTGCCAGCCACCGCTTGCATACTCAGGGACCACCATTGCGTTCCGGAAGGCTTACACGCTCCCGGTTGCCTTAGGTGCCCAGTTCTCCCCGATCTCCGCACGCCGTGACCCGCTCCCGACCCGCTCCTGCTCCTCCTCTCAGCCTCCTTATCGGTCTAGATGACTGGGTCTACTTCAACTTCTTGGCTGTCCAACTTCCATTCAGATAAATTCTCTGTCAGTTCTGGGTGTTATTCTGCCTCTAAATTGTTGTTGTTCTAATCTTGGTTGTGTGTGGAGGTACGGTGTGTCCACCTATGCCTCCATCTTGCCGGAAGTCTCCCTTTTTCCATATATCTTAAGAACGATTCACTGTCATTAAAGCACATAAGACGTACATTTTTATTGGTTTTTTTTTTCTGTTCTAGTCATTATCCAATTAAATTAGTGTTCACATAACATTTGCCTTAAACTTTGCTAATCTTGAAAAGGTGGAATTGACACAAGGAACTTTCAAAATTATGTCTAACATTTTAAGTATTTTAAGCAGCATTTTAAAAACTGTTAATACTTGGCCTGGCTGGTGTAGCTCAGTGGATTGAGCGCGGGCTGCGAACCAAAGTGTCGCAGGTTCAATTCCCAGTCAGGATACATGCCTAGGTTGCAGGCCATGACCTCCAGCAACCGCACATTGATGTTTCTCTCTCTCTTTCTCCCTCCCTTCCCTCTCTAAAAACAAACAAATAAAATCTTTTAAAAAAAGAAGTGCTTTCCTTTAAAAAAAACTGTTAATACTTACAGTGATCAAATATCAAATACAGAATTTCTTTTTACCTATATTAAGGATGAATTAATTATCTTAAATGATCTTAATTCACAAAATAAAACAAATGATCTCATCTGTTAATGTATTTTGGCAGTCATACTATGAACACATATTAACTAATTTGAGTGTATTACATTTGATCAGAATTTTTTAAAATGTTTATTGACTTTAGAGGAAAGGAGAGAGAGAAACATGAATTTGTTGTTCTACTTATTCATATGTTCATTGGTTGATTTTTGTACATGCCCTGCCTGGAGATCTAACCCATGACTTTGGCATATTGGGATGACATTCCACCCAACTGGGTTACCCAGCCAGAACCTGATTAGAATTTTAAAGATAATTTTCATTTTGAGTTTTTGGAAACTTACTGACATATTTATGGATAAATTTCTTTTCCCCCTAATTATAGCCATCTGCTCAGAGGCTGATGTTTTCAGTAACACCCTGGATATAGTAACTGACATAGAGTGGAATCCAGCAACAAAGCTGCTAAGTCAGGTAACTTAAATGTATTTTACTGAACGTCATCCTTTTACTCCTTTTAAAATTCATTTGTTATTGGTGTTTACTGTTTCCACAGCTCTGACTTAATTTCAGTATCTGTTTTGGTTCTAATTAAGGCCTCCCCACTTGTTAGACTCTCAGTTGATAATGGCCACCCCAAGGGAAGCTATCGAACATGTATATGGTAGTAGGTAAACTTTGCTTCTGTTGATTACCAGCAGATCTTGGTAACTGTGATTTATTTTTTCTGTTTTGCCTTGGAAAATACCGAGGGTGAAAAAGAACAGATATTAAAAGCGTCAAAATTCTCAGGTATAGCATATATTTGGTAATATTGCCAAATAATAATGAAAAATAAAGGTAAATGTAATATATGGCCTTATCACGAATTTAGAAATAAAGACTCCTACGGTATTCACTAAGGTAAATACCATAGTAAATTTAGATTCCATGTTAGCTTTCAAGGCTGCTAATGTTCAAAGAAATATTTATAGTATCTGTTTTAAAAAGTTTCATTTTAATTTTAGAATAAAATCGCAGCCATTTTTGGGAATTATTATTAGCTAACTACTGTAATTTAATCATAATTAGTTATTATTATTAGTTAAGTATTATTGGTAAAGTGCTTTTGTGTCCTTAAAGTATACTTTAGAAATTCATTGTTTTTATAAAATTCTTGGTGGTATTAGTTTTTGTTTTCTCTGTTGAGTATGGTAAAACCTTGTAACCATTAGAGTTTTAGAGATCAATAAATAATACTTCCAATTTCACTTCCTAAATTCAGAACCGTCTGAAAAATAAAACAGGAATCAGACATGTAGAGAAGTAAATCATCAGCTTTATTCCTAAAGATCCTTAAGGATCTATGGTAAAGTGGACTTCCCATTATGCACCCTACCTCCTACTCCTGACCAAACTTTTCCAGTCAGGCATAGGCAAAGCATTTGTTTACATGATCTTTTTTTGTTTGTTTGTTTTTCAATTCTTCCCCTTTCAAAATAGTCTTCTAATTTTAAGTTAGCTAGTTTACGAAAATGCAAACCCTTTATTTTACTGTAAATGAAGCTAAACTATTAGGATGATATTGAAAAGGAGAATAGCCTAAACTACCAAATAATTCAAGGTTAAATTATTGACTAATGCAATTTTAGTTAAGGAAACAAACATATAAACTGAATTCTTTCTAACCTCAAAATCTGGTTTTGTTCATAATAGGAAAACTTAGAAAGTGAGTTGAATTCACTTCGTGCTGATTATGATAATCTAGTATTAGACTATGAAAGACTAAGAAAAGAAAATGAAGAAATGGAAGTGAAATTAAAAGAAAAGAATGATTTGGATGAATTTGAGGTTCTTGAAAGAAAAGCAGAAAAAGATCAAGAGGTAAGGATGCAGAAACATGAAACTAAACTAAAACAACATTTTTTAAAGAAGTATCATTCTCTTAAAGATTTATTTGTGAAGTTGAGCTTGAGGATCCAGCCATTTTCCACACGCATACACAATTTAGAGAATTTTTTAAAAAATTCATTTATATTGTTTTTAAAATAATTAAATCATATTTGTTTCACCTGTGCTTATACACAAGAAGAAGGAATTCAAAACATCTTTGTGAAAGTTTAGCAAATCTTCTTATTAATGGATTTGCATTGAAGAAATTTTAATGCCCAGCTGAATGTTTTATGTATGTATACTACATGTTAATGGATTTGTTTTCTTCAGAAAGTATATTACTAAATCAATAGTTAGAACATTATTAGAGTAGCTGAGGAAGCTAATTTTCTACATTTCTTTTTTCATATAAGAAAGTTATAAAAATTAGTATAACTAATACTAAATAGTCTTAATGGAATTTTTAGAAATGAAATATCATTTACATTTTCTTAATGTATAATATTAGGCTCATGTTAAGAGAACCTACCTAACTCAAAAACCATGAAACTTTGGGTACTTAAATTGTCCTAAAGATTCAAGAAATTTCATAATGCAGAGAGTCCTTACTTTGAGTTCACAGACACTCTGAATTCTTTTGCAGAATTTTTGAATGTGAATTTATTTTTCTGGAACAAGAATCCATAGTTGGTATTATCCTTGTGAAGTGATCTATGAATCCCCTGAAAAAATAAGAGTCAGTGTTGTGGTATAGTTCGTTAAAATATGAGTTCATTTGCAGATACTTCTCCAATTTCTATATAGATAATCCCAAAGGGACACAGTTATTTTTCCTCAATATCATTGTTTAGTTTCTCACCCTCTTTACCTTTTAAAAGGGAAAAAAAGGCTTCTGTGCCAAAACTATTATTTCTATTCTACCTACAAATTAAAGTTACTCCTATATTTCACAGGCATTTTATCCAGGGAAGTAAGAGTTGATAAGTTCTCCAGAGTTTCGATTAACTTGTTTTAAAATTTACATATTAACAAAATGTAAGATGTCATGAAAAGAATACTAGACTTCAGTCAATAAAACCTGTTTCATTGAGAGGAGATGGTCTAGTGTCATGGTTAAGCGCCAAACTACCTGGATTTAAGCCCCAGTTTTGCTACTGGCTAGCTCCCAGATTCAGACCTGGTGTATATTATTGGCATGGTCTTGAACAAGTCATTGAATCTCACAGGGCTTACTTCATGTATATCTCCATCCTTAAGGATAGTTCAGGGGCTTGCTATGATCCTTTCTAACTCCAGATTTTCATCTAATTTTGTGTATATTTTTGTTATAAATAATATGACATAAAATTAACTTTGGACATACATGTAGCAATGATTTCTCTAATTTCTTCATATACCATTTATACATGCAATTAATAACAAAAACTGAAGCTCACTGAATTGAATCACACACAAAAAGATCACAAAATAACACAGAATCTATATGACTTAAAATTCACATCTTGATTTTTTTCTCTTTTAACCACTATCAAGGGGGAAAAATAATACTATTCTCTTTAGTTTTACTTGAACACAGACTGAAATTCTCAGCTCTGTAAGGTAAGCTAAAAGATTAAGTAATAAAAACTTACTCTAGTCAAAGTCCATTTTACAATATCTATTCCATGTTATACCAAAACCATAAGTCTATGTGCATAATAATGTTATGTGTATACAGTAAAATATGTTCCAAAATGTGCATTTGGGGGAAAAGTTTAACAAAAAAAGGAATGACAGTCAAATTATGGCCTTAGGGTACGTACCCTGGTTTGCCTAAGGGTTTCATGAAAAATCACCAAAGTTGAGGATAATTTTCAAGTAGGAATAATGTAATATAGCATATTTAAACAGTAAATATCCTATATGTTAGCAGGGAAAATAAACCAGGACAAGGATCATCATTCTGAGAACAAGAGAAATTTCAATCCTCTACCTATTTTAACTTGATCTATTTATTTAGTCTTATAATTTTCACAACTTGGAGGTTTTTGTCTTAAGTTAAATTTCATTTTACTTGCAGCAAATTATATACAGTTGAAATGTGCACTGTTTCCTATGTAGCAATGGATTAACTTTTGATCATATTGTACATTTTCTCTTCATGCTCAGCATCTTAAAACAATATATCATTTACCAGTGACATTCATCATTCCAAAAATCACTTAATCTTTTCCTGTTTCAAATACTTAAAATGAAGTGCCATTTCACATAAAAGTGGGAGAATTTTTGTTTCTGAATGCTTTTAAAAATTAAGATTGATTATTTAGTTTCTTATCAGTAGATGTGATTTTCTTGCACAAGTTAGAAACAGAAGAAAAAGTAAAAGAGCAAATTTAAATTATAACCAATACAAATGTCTAAAATTTTGCTGAACAAAAGGGTAGCCACTGATTACATATGCCACTTGAGCACTTGAAATGAGACCAGTTTGAATTGACTTAAGTAGGAAAAAAAGAATTTAAAATGTTTTCTTAATTATCATTGGTTACATGAAACAATGATAAAATTTCTTTAAATAAGGTGCTATTTTTGTAAGTCCCTTACATTCTATTGGAATTTGCATTTATACTTTAGACTGTTGAAAAATATAAAACAAAAGCATTAACTTTACAGTATTTGCTCTAGAATAAACCAACAAGGTAATAGTCGATAATCCCATTTATATCATTATAGCTTTGGTGAACAGTAATACTGTAAAGGTACCATGAAGCTCCTCTAACCCAAACCTAAATTCTAAATCATGATGCATTAAAAACTATGCCAGTGTAAAGCCAAGTATAATTTATGGGAAGAAAAGAATATTTTAGGATATATACATTTTTTGTACTTACCCAAAACAGAAATCTATTAGAAGTATATATTTTTAAAGTTTGATTACTACTTTATCTCCTCCAAGTGGTGCATACTAATTTACTTTTGAAGTTATTGTAGCTTTATTAACAGATGACAAATCTATCATTTGGGTCATTCTAAAGTCTCTTGTTTGCTGGCTTCCTGGGATTTTCATATGGTATTTTCATATTTTTTTGTTTGGTCGATTGGGCTTGGTGTTTTATTTGGGTTTTGGGTTTTTTGTTTTGTTTTATACTTTTAAATAATGAGGTGTTCTGTTAACAGTAGCTTGAATAACTGATCTCTCAGTCCCTTCTTACTGTGTTGGGTGATTCTGAAGTAGTAATTCAATACTTTTTTTTTTTTTTGCTTTATTAACTATTGGTTTGCTCTGTTGCCTGTTCACATGCTCTTACAGATGCAACTAATTCATGAAATTTCGAACTTAAAGAATTTAGTTAAGCATGCAGAAGTTTATAATCAAGATCTTGAGGTGAGCATTAATGTTGGTATTTCTACTGATAAGGAACTAGAAGTATAAAACAAATCATATGTAATTGAACATGATTTCTGAAAATAAAAAGGAATTATATTTTTTAAATACCAGCTTTTTGAATATTGCTGTGTAGCAGTTTAAACTGTTAAATATAAGTTCTTTTTAATCTCTTAGAAATCAAATACAATTAAATTGTTTTACTCACTTTTAATTTTTTTAGAATGAACTAAATTCAAAAGTAGATCTGCTTAAAGAAAAGGAAAACCAGATTAAGAAGCTACAGGAATACATAGAGTCTCAGAAGTCAGAAAGTATGAAAATGGATTTGTCATACTCATCGGTAAAAATCAGGATTATTTTGTTGTGTGATCATATTAATGTTTATAGTATACTACCATTATTATCATCATAGCAAATGCTTAATTGAGCCAACTGTGTGCTGAGCATTGTCTTAATTGCTTTAGGTATAGTATTCAATCTTGGCAATAACCCTGTCAGACAATGAAACTAAATTAGGAACATTACCATTTTTACTGATAAAGACCCATTCATAGGGAGCTGAGGATGTCATCCTTTGAATGAACGTAAACAAGTTAGTGAAGAGCTTCCATTCAAAATTAGTAATTAAAAAATGTTTTAAGTTTTTGAATTTCTTTTATATAAATGCAGGCAGAAATGCATAGTCAATATCCTTAGGTGAGCATTTATGTTGTTGTTAAGTATCTAGAACTATAAAACATGTAATTGAGCATGTATTCATAAATGTCATTAATTTCATTTCACTGATAGGAACACATTCTCATGATTATTTAAGTAACTTTTTAATAGTTTGAGTATTTTTCAGAAACTGTTTTGATGACTTTAGTTAGATGGTGGCATTAAGTAACATTGAATTTTATGGTGAGATTGTTGGTTTTTTTTTCTATTTGCTATCAATCCACTTGATTACTTCAAGAAAGTATCATTTCAATTTTAGTTTTTAACATCCCTTTTTAAAAGGTAACAGTTTCTAGCTTGAATTTTTAAATACTATTTTCTATTCTTTTGTTTTTGTTTGAGTTTTTCAGAGTAGTCTTTTGTTACCTTCTGTTAGTACTATTTTGCTCCTTCTAGTCATGGCAAATGACTCTTTTTAAAAGTATTCTCACTATTCTGAGGCCATGGGTAAGAAGGGCGCTTTTATATAATCTTGGAATAGGATTGATAGTAGCAAGCAGAATTCTTCTCTCTTTAAAAATTGTTTATCTCTTTTTATTCATTTTCATTCATGCATGCATGCATTCATTTATGTATTAATATTTTTCCAAGGACATATGGTTGAATTTAGGTAAGCTAAAGTCTTGTTAACTGCCCGTTCTCTCTACAAATGGGACTTTGATTTTTTTTCATGTACTTATAGGTCATTTGCATTTCCTCTTCACTGGGTTACCTGTTCATATTTTTTTCTTTATTTACCTATTGTTTTTCTTTTCTATTTATGAATTAATATCCTTAGTTTTAATTATTAACTACTCACCTGTAGTGTTTTGGAGAGGATAACTTAAAAAAAAAATGCATAGGGAACTTTAGCATGCTAGCTGTGTGTGTATGTTTTCTAACTCTGAGAAAGTTAGATTTCACTAACAACTTTTGTTGTGTGTTTAGGAAGACACTGAAGACCTAAAACAAAAGAAACAGACTCTGCTCGATGCTGAAACTGTAGCCCTAGATGCAAAGAGAGAATCAGCCTTTCTTAGAAGTGAAAATCTGGAGTTGAAAGAGAAAATGGTAAATGGTTTTTGCAGTATTTATAATAAAGCATTTGTAATGATCAGTATATTTTTGTAAATTTGCAATATTTCTCTCAATAGAAAGAACTTGAAAGTATTTGCAAACAAATGGAAAATGATATTCAGTTACATCAAAGCCGGTTGGAGGCAAAAAAGAAAATACAAATCGATCTGGAGAAAGAATTACAATCTTCTTTTAATGAAATAACAAGACTCACCTCCCTTATAGATGGCAACGTTCCAAAAGGTATTTTGTAATTTAAGACTACCCTTTCGCAAATCTGACTTTCTGTAAAAATGTACCCAAAGGATTTTGCAATTATATTCCAATGATCAAATATCCATTGTTCTCTGATTTTTAAATAACAATATTAACTTCCATATATTATTTGTATCAGTATGTATAAATGTTTCCATGGACTTCAAATCATAAGGGTTAAAAATTACTTCTCGGATAAATTGGACCTGATCTGGAGAAAATGGTGATTCAGGAGCTATTAATATCTAGGGTGGTGGATAGACTTGAGGGGAACGATCACTCTGTAGTGCTTACAAGTGTTAAATTATAATGTATACCTATAACTTACATTTTTAAAAAACTACAGATTAATAATTAGATTAGCTATTTATCAACATTGGTTCTTTTTAAAATAAATTTATATAATCTAATTAAAAATTTAACTATATAGTTTAAGTTGACCCAATAACCGCAGACTCTTTATTTAATTTACCAATAATTTCCTAGATTTGCTCTGTAACTTGGAATTGGAAAGAAAGATTACAGATCTCCAGAAAGAACTGAAGAAAGAAGTTGAAGTAAATGAAGCCTTGCATAAAAAAGTTAACTTGCTCTCAGAATTGACATCTTTACCCTCAGAAGTAGAAATGCTAAGGAAAGAGGTAGAAACATTTTTAAGCAAATAACTCTTATTTTGATGGTAAAATTAAACCAGACAATATAGTGTTAAAGGAATGTGACAGTTAAAATTTTGCCATTTCTCAGTCAAATCTTCATTTCATTTCAATGTCTCTTTTGCAGAAAAAGTTCTTTTCTGAAACTGCTTCATTAGGTCATACATTGTTAACTAAGTATTCCTTTTTTTCCCCATAGATAAATGATAAATCTGAAGAGCTATATCTCATGACATCAGAAAAGGATAAATTATTTTCTGAATTAACTCATAAGGAGAGTAGAATTCAAGATTTACTTGAAGAAATAAAGAAAACTAAAGATGACCTAGCATCTACCCAGTTGAATTATAAAAGGATAGATCAAGAATTCGAAGATTTTAAAAATTGTCATATTGAGTTTGAACAAAAGTATAACATGGTCCTCGAAGAGAATGCAAGAATAAATCAGGAAATAGAAAATCTCTCTAAACACAGAACCCAAGAACTTCAGCAGAATCAAGAGAGATTAAATGAAGTAGAAGAGCTGAAGGAACAATTAGCAAGTAGAGACTCTAGTCTGCAAACTGTAGAAAGCGAGAAAACACTGATTACTGAAAAGCTTCAACAAACCTTAGAAGAAGTAAGAACCTTAACCCTAGAAAGAGATACCTTCAGACAGCTCCAAGAGAGCCTGCAGATTGAGAGAGACCAACTCAAAAGCGACATTGAGGATACTGTGCACATGGTAAGCTTTTGACCAATGTTGAAAACTCATAGCCTCCTTAAAAACATTATAGGAGCCATCATTTATTATTTATGATCAAGTAGAAACTACAAAATTATTTTCATTTTTTCACCTTATTCTAATGGAAATGGTTTCTTATTTCTCTGACAAAGAACATAGACACCCAAGAACAATTACGAAATGCTCTTGAGTCTTTGAAGCAATACCAAGAAACTATTAACACACTAGAAATGAGAATTTCTGAGGAAAGCTCCAAGAATTCGCATATAGAGGGAAACGCAGAAGAAACTAAGGATGAATTTCAGGAAGAGGTAAAGAGTTTCTGTTCCAAGTTTTCATATATTTATATATGAGCTTTCTTCTTAACCTCAAGCACTTAAGTTCATGATGGTAACTTCAGTCCTATTTATATTACAGTGGGAATAACTAACAATAATTTATAAACTTCATGCTGATATGTTTGAGATAACTTGAAATATAACTGCTTATAATCAATTTGAAAATGAAAAGGCAAAAACAATTATAGCTAAAATATTTATGTCAGACTTTATGTACTAAACTTGTCTAGAGTTTACTATAAAATCAATGTGTGTATCATGTTTTTGTCTATTTCTAGTTCTTCAGTCATAATTTTACTGAGTGCTTAAATCTCACCTTAATTTATTCTAAGTAGTATGATTCATTTTTTTTCTTAGGCCTTAGGAGAATAAGTGCTTTACTAGTTATTTAATTAATACACAAGAATGGCTAGGATGCTAATGATGATTTTTTCTTTTTTAAGGGAGGTATGCCCTGGCCAGTGTGTCTCGGTTGGGCATCATCCCACAAACCTAAAGGTCATGGGTTCAATTCCCAGTCTGAGCTTGTGCCCGGGGTGTTAGTTCAGTCCCTGATTGGGATTCATGCAGGAGGCAGCCGATCAGTGTTTCTCTGTCTCTCTCCTCCCCTTCCTCTCTCTAAAAATCAGTGAGTATGTCCTCAAGTGAGGATAAAAAATAAAGGGGGGTAGTATATTATAGTGTGCTAGGGCTGCCATAACAAGATGTAGACTGGGTGGCTAAAACAACAGAAATTTATTTTCTCCTAATTATGGAATCTAGGAGTCCAAGGTTAAGGTACCTGAAAATTCTGTTTTTGGAGAGGCCTCTTGTTCTGGATTGCAGATGGTGCCTTTTTTCTGCATGGTCTCATGGTCTTTCTTCTGTGCACTTGAGCTGAGAAAGTGTCTGATATCTCTGTCTCTTAAAATATACCAGTCCTGTTGGATAATGGTCCCACCCTTATGACCTCAGTTAACCTTAATTACCCTCTTTAAGTGCCATATCTCCAATAGTTACATTGGGGGTTAGGGCTTCAATAAATTTTAGGAGTATAAAATTCTGTCCATAATGAAGTAAGTGGAAACAACTGAAAATTGCTCATAAATACTTAGACACTATTGAAGCAGTTTCAGAGAAGATAGCTTTTTTCTTAAGTATTCGAAATTATTTAGAAAAAGCAATGCCATATTATAGGAAAGGTTGAAGCCAAAATACTATTTCTTTTCCTTCTTTAAATCTATTCCTTCAGCATCTCATAAGGCACTACTATCTTCTTTACTGATTCAGTCAGAAATTAGAGGATTATCTCACTACCATCTCTCCCTCCCCACCCACTCTATAATCCACACACCAAACCTTGTGGATTTTGAGGTGAGTGTGTGTGAAATCCTCCCACTTTCTCTGTACTTTGCTAGCACCGTAATTCAAGCTGCCATTGTTTCTTTCTCTGAGTGTCTGCAATAGCCTCCTAACCAATCTCCCTACATTCATTCTTATACTTCTCTGATTTATCCTTCATTCTAAGCCCAGGAAATCGTTTCTCCTTAAAACACTTTAATAGTGAATTGTTACTCTTGTCATAAAGACCAGAATCCTTTGCAAGGCCTAGGAGGCCCTGGATCCCAGACCCTGCTGGTATCTTGTGTTATTTCAGGTCTCTCTTCCTGCTGTTCTTAGTGCTCCAGCAACTCTACTCTGTTGCTCTTCCTCATTTCATGGCTTTCAGATGTTCTGGTCTCCCTACCTGCAGTATTGCCAGTTTTACCATACCCCGCCCCCAAAGCACTCACTATGGTTTAGTTTTTCCACTAATACCTTAAGAGAAATCAGTTTGGTAAGATTTGACATAATGTCTACTTGCCCCCTAAAGTGTCTCAAGACAGCAGAGACCCTGTAAGTCTTATTTCCTGTTTTATCTCCAGCCTACAAATAGCACACAGACATCACAGTGAGCCCTCTATAAATAAGTGCTAAATACCTGAAAAATGGAAGAGTGGGGAAGTGGGAAGATTGGTCTGTAAATGAACCCTTAAATCCTGGCTTAGTTGTTTTAGAAAGTATCCGCATATCTTTTCCCCTAAGATAAAATAAAGTACTTTTGGATATCAACTGTGTTGTTTTATGATTGTCTTAAGATCCGAGAAGCTCAAGACATACAAGAACAGTCCTTTAATAAGAAGGAAAAAGACAATGAGACTAAGAAAATAATCAATGAGATGGAGCAATTGAAGGAGCAACTGAAAACTAAAGAGTCGTCTCTGCTAAGATTAGAAATGGAAAAGCATGAGTTGTCTGAGCGACTTCAAGAAAGTCATGAAGAAATGGAATCTATAGCTAAGGAGAGAGATGATCTACAGAGGCTACAGGAAGTTCTTCAGTCTGAAAATGACCAACTCAAAGAAAATATGGAAGAAATTGTAGCTAAAGTAGGTTGCATTCTTTTCCCTACATATATGTGATTTCCTTTTAAATATTTTGTAAGCAAAAATTTTTGTGGAAACTAAGCCCTTTGGAAGAAGGAATCAGAATGTAATGGTTATCATTTTTCTATAAAGTTCTTACAATTTCTTCTATTTAATAAAGCATCTAGAAACTGAAGAGGAGCTTAAAGTTGCCCATTGTCACCTGGCAGAACAGGAGGAAACTATTGATAAGCTGAGAGTGAACCTTTCAGGGAGGGAAACTGAACTGTCAAGCTTCCAAAAGGAATTAGAAACAACCAATGACGGATCACAGAAGAAGGTAAATCGGGGGTAAAGAAACAGTGGAGGGAAAACTTCATGGAGGTAACTAACTGAATTACTAAGACTACTTACTGTTTACCTACTAAATATTTTTGGAGAGCATAGCATACTGGGTTTTTTAATATATATATTATATATATTTTAATATATTATATATATTAAAATTCTATAACTAGAATTACCTTTTGGAGGGTGGGCCCCTTATAGTACAGGCTACCCCTGCTAGATGAATGTTCTGGAAACCCATCTGTGTCAGTATACAGCTGGCATTGTTGTGAGAGGCTGCATTCAGCTTCAGTGAATATTTTTTGAAGACTCTTACATTGCATTTGCCCGTTTCATAATGGATGATTCACGAGTGCCCACACGTATTGAGTCCTCAGCAGTTTTTGACCAAAAACAGCATGACCCCCATGCCTACCCTCCCTATTCACCTGATCTCACCCCAGGCAATTTTTTTGTTGTTGTCCTGGATGAAAAAGTCCTCAAAGGGAAACATTTTGCCTCCATGGAAGAGGTGAAACAAAAAACAGCAGAAGCACTAAAAGGCATCAAAACGATGAGTTCAAAAACTATTTTGAGCAGTGGAAAAAATGTCTCAATAGGTGTATTGCATCAAATGGGAAATGCTTTTTTAAGGTGACTGAAAATTAAACTTGTAAGAATACACAATTTTTATAGATAAGTTCTGGGGGTTTCTTTCAGTTTCCCCTCAATTATATGCACATATATACACACAAAACACACATATACATACGTGTATATACATATACACACATATAAACATTTTATTAATATGTGTATGTAATTTTTGGCCCTTATCATTATTTTAAGATGCAAGAGCTTCATGAGAAACAAGAACAATTTATTTGCCTCAAAGAAATCAGTGAAACACAGGAAAAAATGAGTGAACTGGCACAATTAAAGGAACAACTCAAGGCCAAAGATTTTTCATTAGGAAGCATAGAAAGCGAGAGGCTTGAGTTAATGAAGAGACTTCAGGAAAGTCAAGAAGAAATAAAAATTATAATTAAAGAAAGAGATGAACTGAAAAGGATACAAGAGACCCTTCAAATGGAAAGAGACCAAATCAAAGAAGATAATAAAGAACTTGTAGCTGAAGTAAGTTTCCCTCTTTTGATGTTTTTTGGGGGGGTACAAAAATATTATAACAGTGATGCTCACTATTGTTTTATTTATTTGCTTCAAGGGACAGAAAATCAAAGAGGAACTAAAAAGTACTTATACCATTCTGAAGGAGTACCAAGAAACTATTAATACAAGGGATATATCAGAGAAGACAGATCAAGAAGCAAATATTCAGAGAGATTTAGAAAATTCAGATAATGAATTATGGGGAAAGGTAGGTCTTATTGAGTTGGAAAATGGCATCTGATTCTCTTATCCCTCAAATATCTGTTCCTCATATCCCTATGGAAGAAAATAATACATACATTAAACCAAATGTAAAGATGATTGATTTAATTTAGAAACAAATCTTCTTTTTCCTAGAAACTCTGCTTATGTCCCAACGTGTTTTGTGATTTTCTCAGATTCAAGAATTTCAAGAAAAAGAACATCAGCTTTTTGAGACAAAAGCTTTAAATGAGACTCAGGAAAAAATGTGTGAAATGGAATACTTGAAGAAGCAACTTGAAACCCAAAAGTCAACTCTGGAAAACCTAGAAATGGAGAACATAAGGTTAACTCAGAGACTCCAGGACAACCTTGAAGACATACGATCTGTTACAAAAGAAAGAGATGACCTTAGGAGTGTAGAGGAGACTCTCAAAGTAGAGAGAGACCAGCTCAAGGAAAACCTAAGAGAAACTGTAATTAGAGTGAGTGACCTTCTTTTCCCCCTTGTATTAAATATGACATTGTGTCCCAAAAGACCCATGGACAGCAGGGTTGTTGGGGATGTAAAATAAGCCCAACACTGGGGAAGGTTGAAGGAGGAAAGGAGGGTGTATTTGCTAATATCTTCCAAATATTTTAATAAGTTTATTCGTTGATCCAAAAAGTTCAATTGTGGCTATTTATCCTGCATTAGTTAGCACACTTGTGCAAAGATATTTGTAGAAGAACAGTCATTGCAGCAAGTTGCAATAACAAAATAAAACAAAAAAAAACATCAGGAAAATTCTAACTGCCCGTTAGTAGGGTGCTGGTTAAATAAGTGCAGCACATTCAGAGCATGGAATACTAGGCCACAGATAAAGAGTGAAGTAAAGCTATGGTGCTGTTTCGGGTGCGTCCTAATAGGGAAATTGTAGAGTAGTATACCTGGCATGTATTAACATCCGAAAGTCACTTAGAGTATGTGCACTAGGAGGATAAGGAGGGAGGGGAACTTTTACTGCTTACTTGTACTTTTCTACATATAGTTTGAATTGTATTACTCTGAATATTATTATTTTCCTTTCTGTAATAACAAAGGACCTGGAAAAACAAGAGGAATTAAGAATTACAAACATAAATCTGAAGGAGCACCAGGAAATTATTGATGAACTCAGAAGGATTATTTCTGAGAAGACAGATGAAATATCAAATACGCAAATGGATTTAGAAAACAAAAATAGTGCCTTAAAAGCACAGGTATTTCTTTTAAGTTGTTACCTAAGTAACAGTTTTGAATCAGGACTTTTGTGTAATGAAACAGGATATGAATTAGCCTAATATTGGGGATAGGTAGAGATTTGTGTACATAATTTAGAATTGTTATTTAGCTTTTTATCAATAACTTTATATTTTAATTTATTATGTGATTATTTTAAGAGCCAAGAACTTCAGGAGAAAGAACATCAACTTCTGATGTTAAAAAATGATCTGAAGGAAAATATGTATCAAACAGAGCAATTGAAGAAGCAGTTGGAGGCCCAGAATTCAATCTTGGAAAGTACAGAAGCAGAGAAGTTAAGGTTGACTAAGCAACTTCATGAAAACCTTGAAGAAGTAAGATGTGTTACTGAGGAAAGAGATAGCCTAAGACAAATGGAAGGAACCCTCAAAATGGAGGGAGACCAGCTCAGAGAAAGCCTCAGAGAAACAGAAGCTAAGGTAAGTTACACTCCTACCTCTTCCATGTTTTTCTGACAGCAGTTAACCCTTTGATATAAACATACACAAACACATACGTAAACCACAGCTGTTCATTGTAACAATTTGTAACAAAAATTGGGAAATAACCTAAGTGTCCTTCAGAAGGAAACTGGATAAAGATAAACAATATGTCAGAATACTATGGTAAAAAAAAATTAAATAGATTTGGGTGTACTAATTTGGAGCTCAAAATAACCCTTAGTGGGAAAAGCAAGCTGTAAAATCGTAGGTGTATGTCTTTGCCTCTGGAAAGTAGGAGGAAAAGGTTGTTGGGGGGAGAAGACAGGAGAGGGAAAAGCTTATAACTTTCTAGCAATAAAAATGTAGACGAAGAAGTAATAGTTTTATTATTTTTTACTAAGAAAATGTATTACTGTCATTAAAAAATACTAGTTAACATTAAGATAAGTCACTGTTCTTAAAATTTCTCTAATAATAAAGAATCTGAGAAAAGAGGAACTAGGAACTGCTCACAGGCATCTGGAGAAGCACCAGGAAACTAGGATGAACTCAGAAGGGTTATTTCTGAGAAGACAGATGAAATATAAAACAAGCACATAACTTTAGAAAATTTAAACACTATTATAAGAAAAGATGGGGTTGGACAGGGAGGGCTTTGATGAGATATGTTTTCTTTGTACCTAAAATCCATTAGGGATGTCAAATGGTTTAGCTGGAAAACAACTTTGCAGTTTTTAACTAACTCTAAACATTCACTTGCCTCTGGCTCAGTACAACTATTCCTTGGGTATGTACCTAAGAGAAAAGAGTGCATACTTCAACATAACGATATGTAAAAGAATGTTCATAACACTGCTAATCATAATAGAAAAACTGAAAACAACTCAAATGCCTACCGACAGGAGAATGAATAAAATACGTTGTGATTTGTAAAATCAAAAGCAGGCAAAACTCCTCTAGGATGAGAAAAGTCAGATAATGGTTGTAGCATAGGAAATGTAGGCACTTTATAGGGTGTTAGAAAGGTTGTGTATTTTAATGTGGGTTGTAAGTACATAGATGTATACATATGTGAAGAATAATTGAACTATACACCTTAGAGCACTTATGTATATTATAACTCAAAAGAAAGTAATTTCTGTGTGGAACTCTGTAGAGTATTCATAAGAGTGACATGGGAAAACTGTTGTCTTAACCAAGAATAGAAACTATTCTTTATCCTTCCCTTTAAACCATTTGTATCCTAACATGTTATCTCATGATCAACCTAAGATCCATGAACTTAAGGCAAATGAACATCAATTCTTGAAGTTAAAAGAAGAGGTCAGTGAGACACAGAAAAAAGTGTCTGAAATGGAGCAATTAAAGAAACAAATCAAAGCCCAAAGTTTAACTCTGGATAAAATAGAAATGGAGAATTTAAATTTGGCTCAGAAACTTCATGAAAACCTGGAGGAAATGAAATCTGTAATGAAAGAAAGAGATAATCTAAGAAGAGTAGAAGAGATTCTCAAACTGGAAAGAGACCAACTCAAGGCAGACCTGCAAGAAACCATAGCTAGAGTGAGTTGTTCTTCTTTCTATCCAGTAAACATGTTTTTAATACAAGAGGCTTCCTTCTTTCAAAATAAATGATACTGTTGTTGAAATGTAAATGTTACATAATCTTCTAGGAAGATGGTTTGACACATCTTATTAACAATTTATCAGCATGTACATTTATTATAGCAATTTTACTTCTAGAAGTTTATCCTATGAGTATATTCACACATTTGGGTAGAAATACAGCAGTGTTTACTGCAACATTGCAATCCAAATGTCCAAGAAAGCACTGGCTCCTCTGAGTACTGGAATAGTACGTGTGAGAATGAGGCGTGTGATACTGATTGAGAACGATGTCCACATGGTATGAAAGGTGAAAAGTAAATGGCAGAGTTCAAAGGGAGCAAGACTGGGGTGGGTTTGGCTCAGCATGGAAACTTTTACTTTATAGCCTTCTGAACTGTTCTAATTTAGTGGTGGAATAGTGGTTGTTTTAACTATAAGCATGCATTTTTTAAGATTTTATTTAGCTCATGATTAAGAAAGGCAGTGTTTCTTTATTTTATCATTTCTCAATTTCTAATAATAAAGGATCTGGAAACACAACAGGAACTAAAAATTGCTTATATGCATTTGAAACAGCACCAAGAAACTATTGATAAATTTAAAGAAACAGTTTCAGAGAAAACAACTCAGATTTCAAACATGAAAAAGGATTTAAATAAATCAAAAGATGATTTACAGGAAAAGGTATGTGTTGTTTGTTCTTTTGGGAGTGTCCAAAATTATTTGTGAATTAAGAGAGGATATAGATACAGATATGTAGATATAGAATATATATGTACATATATAACAAATAGACACTAGTTAACTTCTTTGAAGGAGCTCTGTTTATATTCTAATTTGTTTTATAATTATCTCAAGATCCAAGAGCTTCAGAAAAAAGAGCTTCAACTTCTCAAAATGAAAGAAGTTATCAATAAAACTCATAAAAAAATGAATGAAATGGAACAATTGAAGAAGCAATTTGAGGCTCAAATTTTATCTATACAAAATGTGGAGATGGATAACTCATACATGACTAAGAAACTTCATGAAAGCCTTGAAGAAATAAGAATTGTAGCTAAGGAAAGAGATGAGCTAAGGAGAATAAAAGAGTCTCTCGAAATGGAAAGAGACCAATTCAGAGAAACTTTAAGGAAAATGATAGCTAGAGTGAGTTCAGAATCTTCCCCCAACTAGTAACTATTTGTAAGAACCAGCTTTGTTTTGTTGTTCTTGTTGTTGTTGTTTTTAGTTTTTATTTCCATCATCATTTATCCCCCCATATCCTCTTCTGCCTCTACCCCCTCACCCCTGCAGTCACCACACTGTCCATGAGTTCATTCTCTTTTTTTTCTTTTTTGTTGATTTTTTTAATGGTAACAATGGTTTGTTTTGTTGTTTTTCTGCAAATATCTACCGACAATAAAGTATAATGGGGGAACTTACATAATTTTTTACACAAATAGGAAATACAGTTTTCTTTTAAAAACCAAAATGTTTTTAAAGGGATTTAAAACCAAGAAATAGTGTTATTCTCAATGGAGAAATATTTGAAGGATTTGATTTGTAAAATGTTAAATATCCCATTTCACTGCCTCTACATGACAGAGTTTTAGACATGGTCTCCTGTTAATGGAGTTAGAAGGAAACAGGCAAGATAAATATAAAAACAGGATGTTGTTCTAGTATACTGTTTAATTTGAATATCTAAAAAACCAGTCAAGCAATTGTATGAAATCTACAAAAAATCTTTTTTGTTCTCATATTTCAATAATAAAGAATAAAGTGGAAAATAACATCATTTGCCCTGGCTGGCGTAGCTCAGTGGATTGAGTGCAGGCTGCGAACCAAAAGGTCGCAGGTTTGATTCCCAGTCAGGGCATATGCCTGGGCTGCAGGCCACAGCCCCCAGCAACCAGACATTGATGTTTCTCTCTCTCTCTTTCTCCCTCCCTTCCCTCTCTGAAAATA